>NW_027111402.1:256244-271595 GCF_000696795.3 Halyomorpha halys
AAATTCTATTTCTTAATCCTGAAATAATAAAATCGTAAACAAAAGTTTCACGCATAGTTTTTCATAAACATTTATTAGATTTATTTTTCTATGTCACTTAGCTTTTAAAAAATATAATTAAAATTATTAATTAGATTATTGCCAATGGAAAGTTTCTCTACTTGTTTATAGTACCCCATTGTGATCTTACATCAAATTTACTAGATTTAGTTTTTTCCAAATAGCAATAAATAAATTTAAAAATATTATAAGTAGTAAGTTTAAATAATTTTTAAATTGCCATCTACCCGGTTAAAGATTGAAAATATTTATTATTGTTTAGCTTGTATGAAATGTCCGTTTCTGTAATAAATAAACAGAAATTCAAAATCGGACATGAAAAATTACCAGAGGTTCGGGGAAACGTATTGTAACGACCTTTCGCCATTATTTTGATAAAAATTCGACTAGTGACACAGATTTGGATAACCAACACAGAGGAAGAGTCCAACCGGCAATTAATGATGGTGAACTTAGGCCTACTGTGGAAAAAACTTTTACCAAACGGATAAAGGACTTGCAGCGCAACTGAACAATAGTTTATCGAGTTTTTTTTTTTTTTTTTTTTTTACTTAAACACAATTGATAAAGTAAACAAATACCTCATGAGATTGATGAGCGGCAGCAGCTGAAGCTTTGTGACACATTAGTTTCTCTGCTTATTTTTTTCGGAAAGATAATCACGTTCGATATAAAGTGGATTGTACATGACAACAGGCGTCGGTCAGGTCAATCAGTGTTAAAATACCGACAGAAGAGCGGAACATAAGCCAAAACTAAATTTGCATTAAAAAAAAAATATTAGTTTCTGTGTAGTGGTCAATAGCAAGAATAATTAATTTTTCTTCATTTACCTAGAGGTGAAACCATCCCGTCCACATTATAAGTACACATAGTGCAGTGATATTAACATAATGCATCAAAAACTTATCAAAGAACAACCTGCGTTAATTAATCGAAAAGGATCTATTTATACTCAAAGCCAGACCTCATGTATCAAGATAGCAGTGAAAAAACTAAAAGAGCTGTATTACGAAGTTCTTCCCCGGTAAAAGTTTTGAAAATGATTCTCCGGTCTAATACATCAAATGCATCTGGCTACATTTCTTTACAAAACTCTGAATTTATCAGTATTGGGATTGAAAAGTTCATAACACATTAGAGAAAATATTTTCAATGAATATGCTTTTGATTTCATGAAGTTGATTTAATCAATTACTTTTCCTGTGAAAACTAACATTTCACATAAAACGACCTAATAATAAATCTATATCATTAATTTTGGTATTAATAAAGACGCAAGTATTCCTACATATAAAACGGTTTCAGGAGAATCAATTCATGATAATACAAGAGGAAAAAGATTAATTCTGTTGGTATTTTTAGGCGTTTTAAGCATATAAGGGTGCATTTAATAATAATGATTATTGATGAAATATCGTAATACCAATAATATTTAAGTGTTGACTACGGGTTATTGAGGAGTTTCATGATGACATAATACAAAATTCTACCTCCTACCCTAAGAGGATTTTCCTTTGTCGGCTTTATACTTTGTAACCGATCCCGGCTAACTTAACTCACTTCCAGGAACCAACTTACCTCAAGGGCAAAAGAAATTTCTTGTTAAAAAAAAATATTCAAACAAACAAGGTAGAATTTCATTTGAGATTTATACTTAAAAGTACTAAAGTAACTTCTAAATCGTAAGTATTTATGAATAGAATATCAGCTTCTAATTCAATAAAATAATGATGAATTGTAAAACATTAGTGAATGAATTATAAAACGACTTTTATATAATTTACTAAATTATAAATATTTATAAGTTATTATATAAATACCTATACATAGTAGAGAATGGCAACATTCATTAATTACTTTGATGAGAGTTAGTAATTATACAAAATTTGTTAGAAAGTGATAATAATCTAGATTATTTCTTTTGTATATTTTAATGGCTGATTATCATTTTTATATGATGTTAATATTTATTTAAGAGTTAGACCTTGTTCCCTATAACAATGAATCCCATTTATATGAATTTATATTCATCAAATTTAGAAAACAACTTACCTCGTCACGTACAAGGCCTATTAACATAAAAACGCCGGGAAAGAGCGAGATGGCACAGAATAAGATATCCTTCGGACAAAACTCATTACAATACATTGACTAACAGACTAAAAACTGAAATTAGAAAAAAACAGAATACGAAATTTCCAGTCCTTAACAGAAAACCTAAATACCACTGACAAGTCATTATGGACAACTACTTAAATGCAAATACCATCTAAAACCATCCACTTCTCACTGAAAACAAAACTTGGACACGATCAGATGAAGAAAAAATTTAAATGTTCGGCAAACACCTCTTCAAAACTTATAACCCCCATCCTGATATCCTTAATCCAACCTATCTTGAACATTTTGAAGAAGAGATTACAATTCCACTCCAAATGACCCTTCCTCCTAAAGCCTTTCATCTCTCAGAAATAATGAACACCATCCACCAATTATCTTCTAAAAAAGCTCCTGGCCACGATCTTATCACAGCGCACATTCTGAAACAGCTCCCTCGTAAAGCCATCCTACTCCTTACCTATATCTATAATGCTACACTCCAATCCACCTAATTCCCCGACCTTTAGAAAATGTCTATAACAAAAATGTTTCCCAAACCCTACAAGCCACTTGAATATCTGACTTCCTACCGTCCTATTTCACTACTGCCTATTATGGGCAAAATCCGAGGAAAACTTTTATTAAAACGCCTATATCCAATCCTTGACTCATATCATGTTATTCCTGACCACCAGTTTGGATTTAGAACATCCCATTCAACCATACAACAGTGTCATCGAATGGTTGATGTCATATCTTCCACATCGGAGCGCGGAATGTACTGCAGTCTTCCTCGATGTTGAACAAGTTTTTGATCGAGTCTGGCATCAAGGTCTGCTCTATAAACTTCTTTTATTCCTTACCCCATCATATTTCCTTTTAATTCGTTCCTACCTCTCTGATAGAATCGATAGAACCTTTAAAGTAAATCATAACCAAGACTACTCATCTCTCTTTTCTCAGTCCGCCGGTGTTCCACAAGATAGTTTCTTAAGTTCCACTCTTTACACGGTTTATACAGCTGATATCTCAACCCACTCTAACACAGTCCTAACAACATACGCTGATGACACATATATACTGTCTGTGAACAACGACGCTACTAATGCCTCACAAATACTACAGAAGCACATAACTTCCATTGAAGAATGGTGTCAAACTAGAGAATCAAAATAAATCCTAACAAATCCCACCAGATAATCTTTACTCTCCGTCGTAAACCTCTACCCTCCTGTCCTGCAGTATCCTTTCTGAATGCTCCACTAACGCCTGTTGAACAGATTCGATACTTAGAACTCCATATTGACAAGAGACTTATATGGAATCCACATACAAGACTGAAACGACAAGAAACTGCTCGTCGATTTCGATTGCTACAACACCTACTTGACAAACGTTCTAAACTTCCCATACACTCTCATGTTGCATACATGCTCCTTATTACGTTACAAATAAACTCATCCACAGACATTAACATCCCATTCGTTGCAGATTTGGCCCAAAACAGAAATGCATCTTTTCATTCCAAACTCCTTACCCATCCTAACCCATTAGTTCTTAATCTCGCATCCTTAACAATCCCTGATAATCCTCCGAGGCGTCTGTAAGGAAGATGGCCCCGGGAGCTTCTAATTTAAATTAATACCCAAGTACCACCAACGGGTGGTTCCTTTCTAAGATTTTCAAGTGTAAATAAAACATTTCACAGATTTAATTATTGTATTTATTATTTCTACAGTTGTAAATTACATTAAGTAAATACATTTTTAAAAATAAAAAATTAAATTAAGGAAAATATATAAATTTTCGGTGTCAAAAAATGTTTTGATCAGACAGTCCCTATCTCGTTTAAAGGAGAGTATTGCCTGTATCCAAATTCAAGTATTCCATTTCAGAAGGGGTTTGATTGAAATAAAAATGAAAAATTGAAAGTACAGAATATATATTAAATAATAAGTTAGAGAGAGGTGGGTGTGCCAAAGTTAATATAATAATGTTAATGTGAATTTAGATGGTTGGGAAGTTATTTATATTGTTGGGATGAGATGATTATGATGGGGTACCACTTGGTGTTAATCTGAAGATGAAAGATGCTCTCTTATGCTATGTATCGAACTACCAGCTTGGGATAAGAAAAAATTAAAGGGAAATTTAATTAAACAAGGCCTTCATTGTCGGGGGCGGACAGGTACAAAGACACCTGTGATATGAACGGAGCGTCAAAGAGGGTCCATAAATGTACCAAGTTACCAGAGCATTGGGTAAGTTGTAACTCCTTAAAGGCCAAAATGGCATTCGAACAGAGACGGAGAGACAGACGAGGAGCAGTCACCAGTCAGGTCGAAACACAGGGAGAAGCAGTACAGAGGTGCAGAGAGAGGTAAAGATACATCGGACAACCAGACAAGCACACTCAAGGCAGGGAAAGAAGGTCCACAGACATAGACCCCAGAGAGGAGGAAAGCTGACACCACCAAAGCTTACAGACGCATCACGCTACGTAAGGTGTTTCAGTTTGATTTTGAATGGCAATATTAATCAGAATTGATTAAAGTTAGACTCAAGATGACTATAAAAGATCTGAACTGGTATTTCTCAATTCATAGCACAGTAATTAAACTTTAAGGAAATAGGTCCACCTTGCTCTCTCATTGATTATTATAGCTCAAATTGTATATAGTTGTAAATATAAACTATTGCAAACCAGACTTCACTTTATAATTTAGAACCCCTGCATAGCAACTCATTATCATAGCCTAGTAAATTGGCAAATACGATACCGTTGGAGAAAATATCTAATAACAAATAATTACATCTAACATGCAATAGCAAGGGGGTCCATGGTGTCTAGTCCTTGAATAAAATATATTATGTACATTTCTAAGAATTGAATGTCGGTTCCTGAATGGATAGAGATATGTAATATAAATAGATAGATATACAAATATATAAATAAATAAAATGCAGTCGTGGAACTCCGGTCAGCCTTAGAACAACTTGAATGGCCACGACTTAGCACTTACTTGGTGTGAGCCCCTATGGGATGGATCACGTTTTTTTTCCGATTCCTCTAAAAACAGAAAAAAACATTAAATTAATAGGTTGTATTACATGCGGTTACATAACTCAGAGATCACTTGTTCTGCCATGCTGTTTGCCTATATGCTGACCTCCTCCTCTGGTTAGCTGGACATCTCTGGTCTAGGGTCAGTAAATGAGTGAGGCAGACTGTGGTCCCTGAAATGTCTTCAGGTCCAAACAGTAGGGGATTAGCCCTCCAATTAGTTTAGGTTGGTCCTTTTCTTTCTAGGTAGCGCGGGTAATGATTGTTTCTTGTGTCAATAAAAAGCGCTCCTGGTCACATTCACATTATTAAAGGTTCCCCCGACTTGAAACTCCCCAAAACCTAAAACCTCATGTGGACTGAATAGTAGTTTATAATGTTTATCTTCGTAGTAGTTTTTAACTTAATATTTAAAAAAAATATCTGAAGATTATCTGTACGCTGTCGTAGGATTTTCTATTATATTTGCCAAACTAAATTCACAGTATATTGATTTTTTATTTGGAAAAAATGTTTCTTTTGAAAATCTGTATCTTGGGAATTATTGAACGTATTGAACTTTATTAGGGCTCGTATTTAAGCAAATCTCATCTTCCTTAAACGATGTTCTATAAGGCAGTTTTAAAGATATAAAGCTGAGAATGAAATTTTTTTTTTGAAATTTTGAAAATTATTCCTCCTTTTGTAAATATGAATGATTGTGTTTAAGATTTTTTTTTTTGTATTTATTTATTATGATTATTTTATTTATTTTTTCTCTTCTATTTCTTATTTTACTATCGTTTAATATTTGTAAATATGGTGTGAATAAGCTCTATGAACCATATTACCATCATCTAAAAATATTATAGAATGTAACATTACACAATAAATAAATAATTCCTTTTAACCTATGGTAAGCAGAGTCATCAACTTTAACAATATACTTTTCATTGAAGAAATCAAAAACTGGGGTGAAATAACTTTCTCCTCGAATATGATAAATTATGAATAATAATGGTCCAATATTGTTCACCTGTGTGATTTATTTAGTATTTATGTTAAATTAATTTTCAGTATCATTGAAAAAAAATATATTGAGAAAATTATTGTGATATGAAAGTACACAAATAGATAGTAATAAGACATATTACCCCCCCCCGTGTAATGTGACATATTAGGACTCCAAATATCCATTTGTAAATAAAACATTTTTCACCTCATCTAGGAACAGCTCCATTTGGATTCGACCAATAAACATCTTCAGAAAAATATATCCTACATCTCATTCATAAGATGGCTAAGTTGGAAGACCCCTATTGAGGGTGTGAGGACCGAAGAGGATCTAATATGGCAGGTTGGAAGGGGTTGGAAAAGGGGGTTGTGGAGATATGAGGGGGGGGGGCGAATACACGAAGCCCGGTCTAATCCCTCCTGTCAATCACCTTCACACCTTCCACTACATCACCGCACCTCTGTCACATCTTCATATCCTCGCTCTCCAGGCCTGCTATATTGATCCCATAGGGCTCTCGTCTGTCTACTCGATAAAGGGGATATTGGAAATAAATAAAACGTCTTATCCTCCACTGGAATAAATTCACTTGAGGTTCAAGAATGCCAAGAGAGAATAACTAATATAAGTTGTTCCTACAGAATTCTAAAAAAAAAAATATTTTTAACATTTTTTTTTTAATATTGTATATTATTTAATATAACATATTATTAGTATCCTTTATTTTTTAATTTTACACGTGTTTTTTGGCAGGTGATGAAAATCTGTGATCCATCCAATAACCTACACACAGAATTAATTTGAATTCGTAAGTGAAGAAACAATCCAATTAACGACTCTACTAACGTAGTGCACCAACATAATGCACCTGATCTCTGCTCTAGGGACGTTTCAGTCTTCTTGTCGGATTTTGTGGTAATTTGTCAGTCAGCAATATTTGTACCATTAGATTGGGGTGTCCAGCAAGTGAGTCATGAAAGAGGGTCTGTGATTGATGTATCGGAGGAATTTTGATTGAAAGATCTATATGGTTTAAGGTGGGTTATTTTGTTTTTAAGAGCTTCACACCTGAGTGGCGTATCTCCATGGTCTATGCAGCATGTTTTATATTTTAATTTTAAATTAAATAAATTTCGTTGAAGTAACGAAAGTCAGTGATTAGATTTTGAAGTGACAGAGATTTTTTTTTGTTTAGCTTCGATGTATAGCTTAAACAACGATTTAATGTTATACAGAAATGTATAAAGTGTAAAGGAAAATTAATCTAAAGTTGTGTATAAACGCTGAATGGGTTGCTATTAAATGTAATAAAAACTATAAATAAATACGTAAATATAGATCGTAATGTAAGAACTTTCGGCATTGCTTTTGTTAGATAATATTTCTGCAATGTATCATAAAAAAAAAAATTAAATAAAAAGATATCAAAGAAAAATAAGTTTAATTAATCAAATAGCAATGATTTAAAAACCGATCCTTTTCATGAAATCTTACTTAGACGAGAAGTGGAAGGGGTCTATATATATATACTTACTGTAATATTTTATTAGAGATCAGACGCTTTGTCAGCTTACCTATTAATATATTTTAAAAAATCTATCAATGTATTTATATTTGTATGTAGTATCTTATGCTTGTATTTTCTAATTTATTTCATATATTTACCTATTGTAATATTAGATATGAGATTAGACTCTCTTGCTCACTCATCTTTGTATTATAAAAAATCTGTCCCTACCCAGGACTTATCCTTTCTCTACCTGCTCCCGTTTTCTGCTCGGTTGGTAACAGAACAGCACTCTTATCAGGTAATTATACTATTGTTCATTTTTATTAAATTTCTAAATATCCCGTTTTACATATTACTATAACTCACCTATACCACATCTACTACACTTATCTGTGATACATTTTACATCTACCTCTCTATCAAATTTTTTTATTTTATTTATTTGTTGATATTTACAACTGTGTAAAAAAATACAACCAGTAAATTTGATCATAATGACATATAATATGATACAGGATGTAGAGAAACTACCCAGTAGTAGAACTCTAAAACAGTTTACAATATAAGGTCACGAGGCCATCTTCTTTTCAGGTGCCTTGGAGGATTGCCAGGAATGGAAGAGGAAGCAAGGTTAGAAACGAGTGGGTTTGGGTGGTTAGGGAGATTATTATGGAAGGTCTATTAAATTTAAAACTAATTTTAATCAGTAGTCTCCTACCATTTATGAGTCTAGATCTATATGTAAAACTTATATCACACCTGGTTATACTTAATAACAACTTGTCTCTAGTCTACCAACATGTATATTTCCTCATTTTGTTATTATTAATACTTTATTAATCTGGGTTTCTATATATACTCAATAAACTTAACAATTGTTTTGAAATGTTTTTTTTTTATTTTTAATGTTCTGTTAATTATAAAATGTTTATTCTCGTTTTATCATTTAGCTCTGACGAAGCCCTGCAAAGTGGGGCGAAACGTTAGTTAACAATAAATAGTTTTTTGTTATTATTTCGAAACCTTTGTTGACCGCCATCCAGACTATCTTATATTTTATATTTATTTATTTTAATCTAATTACCTTCAGCCCTCTTATAGTTTTGTAATATTATACTGAAAGGACATGTCTCAAAATAAATAAATAATTTCATAATGTTATAATAATTTAGTACGTTGCCTTTCCCCAATCAAATTTACCAAAAAAAAAGTACAAACCGATTTTATCATTTGTAATCGATTCGTAGATATTTACAAAAAAGAAGAAAATAAAAATACAATATGAAATAGTTAAAAATAAATCATCATTTCACTTAATAATCAAATTAAAATACGCAAGACAACGTTTTATTATAAGCTTCACTACGCATAGAGTCGGTCAAAGGGTCGACTAAGCTGCTAAAGCATTAGGCCGGCCAACGGTAGATTGTATTCTCGATATACAGGTTAATTATAGTAATTAGAGAGGTATAGTATGTAAATTAATGTATTTGCTAAGCTGAAGTTAGTTAAGCGGCTAGTGAAATAGTAATATAGAGATTAGGGAAGGGTAAAGTGTAACGGCAGCTGCTTCTGATTTGTAGGGCGGCCTACCGCAGCCACACCCTTAGCCGGTTCATCCCTCATAGCTCCTCGATTACCTTAGCCATAGGCAGGGAGGATCAGTTATGGACAGGGAGAAACTGTCTTTAATTAATATAAAATAGATTGTTTAGTCAACCAATAAAGATAATCATATTTATTGGTTGAATAAAACACGAGTAAAACACCAACTTTCACTCACCAACCTACTTACCTCCACAAGTTTTGTATAGGTTAGTAGGCTCGTGTAGAAATTATGGCTATTTTGGAAAAAAAAAATCAAAAGACCAGACAAGGCGAAAATTTTGAAAAATAGTCTTTTTTTTTCATTTTTCTATTGATACACTAATATCTACTATATTTTAAGGTCTCTTGAGGGTGTGAATAACAAATCTTTCCTGCAAATAATACAACAGTTTAACCAAAGGTAACGAACGTAACGCAATCTGTAAAGATCGAGCTCTATCCGCTTTATCCATTTGATCTCGGCTTCTATATTTTCCTTTTTTTTCTCCTTTAATTAATCAGCAAATTCTTTCATATTTTATATTTACCTATTGTTCATTACTGTAAACAATAAAAACTAGTTATTTTTTCACCATTAACGATTAATTTATTTTAACAATAAAAAAAATTAAAACAAGAAATTTTATTGAACGAAAATTCGGCATTATGTTCTGTAACATTATTTCAATGAGGAGAAACCTCAGCTGATATTTAAATAGAGGTAAATGAAAGTAAAACATGTAAAATTATAATTCAGACAGTATTGGTAATCTAACCGGCTTCATCTTATAGAATACTACCTAGAAAAAAAGGATGTCTTAGTTTTTCTCAAAAGCTTAGGAGATCATAGTTTATAGTGGAGTAAATTGTACTTTAAAGTTTGCGCATATGATTCATTTAGCAATTTAGAATTTTAGAAGCCATTGTTGCTTATTAAAAAAAAAAATGAGTTACATCGCTTTTTACCTTTAGTCTTTAAATATAGTGATTACTTAGAAACAAAATTAACATTGGTTCAGAACTAATTAATGAAAATAAAATGATGTCGGATGTACAAAAAAGGGATTATGACCACTTAACGATTTTATTGCATGAGTTTGGCATATTTAATATGTAATGTTGTCTAATTTTCTTGACTTCTAATAATAAAGATTGTATTGTAACATGATAACTGTTAGGGTAGCAAAGTGGGTTAAGGCTCAAGCTAAACCTGGTTAGCAATAAAATTAAGCAGCGTGGGATCAGCAATTGGATGGGTGACCGACTGAAATTGTGGACCACCCTTGCAGAAATGTCGCACTTCACCCCTCTTCTTCTCCCCGGGTTTGTAAGGCCCGTGGTGTGGTTATCCAGGACATCTAATAGCTCTGCTCGATGTCCTTGTGTGCCTGCTGACCCCGGATAGCTCCATAGACCGAGTCATCACTGTTCTTGAAATCGAGTGGATTGTTAACGGAGCTATCGGTCGGATGGATATTAGGTTGTGTTGCTAGACACCTGGTATATCAATTGATACAAAGAGACAAAACCTGAAGGATATAAACGCATGAGACGCCCCATTCATACCGTATTCTTTATAAGGAACATCTGGGTGGATTGGGGAAAACAAGAGGAAAAGAGTATGACCAGATGCATCAAATGGCGGAAGAAAGAAAATATTGGGGAAAGTGAATCGCTGTTCGAACTAGAGTTTTAGGGTGAAGAGCAAAAGAAGGAACAACAGTGAATAAATTCACTGAAACGTAAAAAACAAATAATAAAAAAAGATTTTGACTTTCATAGTATGGGATTCGGTTAAAAATAAATAATAAATGCATTGTTTATATCATTAAATGAATAAAAATACGGAAATTATTAAGGCCATAAACTAAAAAAGAAATAGTGGCTTTGAAAATAAAAACTTTTGTTAAATCCCATAAAATTCAAATGATTAAAAAGGCCACTTTTAACTAATAACAAAATCAATTGATTACACTTCGGAGGTTTTGAATAAGTTTAAATAGATTTGTTTTGGTCGATCCATTAGGAAAACACTAAATTCTAAAGCTTATTCTAGGAAGGTCAGTATTATTTTTATTTTTTAGTTAAGATTTCCGATTTTATTGGCAGCTAGATACTCTAAAATGTTTTAATCACATAGGGAATACCAGATGCGTTAGTTAATCCAGTTGGGCTGTACATGGCAGGTCCTTTAATAAAGTTCGAATCGGTAATTATTACTCAGAGAATTTTGAATAATTAATTTCGTTAGTGTTCAAAACATTCTGATTCTCTTTCACAGGTCCTGTTTAATTTAGCATCAAAACAAATGAATAGGAAGGTAATACCTATCGAAAAATGTTTAACTCTAGGCTGAATGATTTTGTAAATATTCGTATTGTTTCTACAGTCAGAGTGTAACAGTGCCCGTCTAAGTGAAGAATAAAATGTTAAGCTTTATGAAAATAAATTATAAATATTTGAGCTGACCTTGTAATTCAGAATGCTGTAAAAAGCGGACTTGCATGATTTTTTTTACCTTCTAACTGATCATGTCTAGCATATTGGGATAATGAGAATCCTACGAAGTAAACAACTTTTTTATTTTACGACCCCTTTCCTTGCCACTTCTGATATACGAGAGGAGGTCTGATATACATTTCGTGGGACCGCTACAGAAATAAAAGACAAGCTCCTTAGACTGGATCCAAACTGGTGCCGCTGCAGTACAATACCTCCCTCAGCTAACTAACCTATTAAACCATGGTATGTGAGTTGAGTTTTCATTCCATGCTACAACCACGAAATAATACAAAAAATAATTAAGTTACCCCGCTCAGTTGGGAATCGAACCAACGCAGTAGCAGGCATGAGGTTCTAAGGGCCACGTCTTTCTCAGCTACATCGGCCTAAGAATTCCCTGTCCTGCAAGTACATATCATAGGTCTGATATCAATGCAGTGTACAAAATGGGCGTATTATACTTAAAACCGTACAATAAAATAAAAATTTAAAGAAGTTGAAGGGTTTGAATTAACTTGAAATAATATAATGATTAATTATATAGTTATATTACTATTTATGTTATTTCTAATTACATTTATAAACTCATATTCATATGTTCGTTCATACATTATGCACTGTTTATCTGATTTTAATGAGGGTTTATGCTAAAAAAAACTTAGGGCTTTGTTACGAATCCTTCAGTACTAAGCAAACCGGTTAACCTCCAAAAAGTAGACCGAAACGTAAATAGGGGACTGGCTATAAGGCTGATATTGAGGATTTAGGTTTGAACGGTGGCTAATGAACAGTTATTAGTGGTATCGGCATCGAACCTTTGGGTTCGCTAATTTTTTTATTGTTAATTTTTATTGCACGCCATAATAAATAATAACCAATACAATAGTACTCCAAACACAAGGTCTGAATATTAGGTCAAGGAATTTCCTTATTTCATATAGTTTAATCGATATTAAATATATTTAGTGTTAAATGAATAACAAGATCAGGTTACAACATAAGCAGCGAAAACATTTTTTTATTTAATATATACTTTACGTAAAAACAAACTTATTTATCATGTTACGAAGCTTAATTTATTTTTAATAGCAATAATTTTAATCAATGTCTTTAATCAAGTTAAAATGTTATATAAGATATTTATAGGTCAACTCTTATTAGTTGAAATATGCAAAGGTGCGCTCAGAGCAGGTTAGATTTTTTATATATTTTGTAGATATTTTATTATAATAAACTTTGCCAACGGCTATGTAAATACAGGTTTTTATTACACAATTTTCCATAGTAATTTCGTTATAAAGCTACCCTTAAAAGTCGAGTGTTTTAATAAAAAAAAAATATCGGAGATGAGTTCTTCTTTAGCAGATTATTCAAATAAATAAAAACTTTAATTATTTTTTTAAATGGAAAAGGGTCTTGTAAATTAAAATATTCTTCTTTTTCGTTTTAGAATAATTTTTGGGAAAGTAATTTTGTAGAGTAAATAGTTCCCAGTATATGGCTTACAAAGTACTTTAGGGATAGTTTCATATTAGGTGTTTGCTTCTTTAAATCCATTCATTACGCAAATAATCTCTCTAGGTTAACAATTTAAACCTTTTTTTTTTTTTAAATCCCCTCCCTTGCCACTTCTGGCATACGAGGTGCGAGGGCAGTGGGGTAGTGCGCTGGGGTTTGCGCATGCCACTGCTCCCAAAGATCACAAATCTTTTTTTTCTTTTATTAATTATTCATTTTTCTTAATTTACTGTGGTGCAGCCCAGCGCTAGGTTTAGCGCCTTACTGATGGAGCTGCACCTTGTCCACTGCATCCATCGGGATGCCTCCTGCAGTTACCAGGCTTGTCCAGCTCCTGGTCTCAGTCTGGGTCAGCTTCCTCATCTTCTGGTGGCTCGCCGATGTTGGGCGGTCAAGCCCTTCCCATAGTGAAATGAGTGGGGCCCACCAACTCCCTGAAGAAGGGATAATTCTCTTCTTCGATCAAACAGGGAAAGTCCGACTCGGCGAGGGCGAAAATCCCGGTCTTTCTCAACAGCCTGGCTCGGAGTCCTTCCATGGCAGAGCAATCTATTATTACGTGTTCTGCTGTTTCAGGAACTCCGCACGTTGGGCACCAGGGGGTCGATGTTCTTTCCAAAGCTCTGCAGCTTTCCCCGAAACCCCCGTAACAATTTAAACCCATGTGCATACATTTTTTTTTTAAAGTTTGTTTGTGACTATTATGCATTTTAGAAACGTTTGCACAGTGAATAATTATAAATTATGCTGATCTTAGTCTTATGGAAGTTAAAGAATTAACTAGGAAATTATCGAACTCTTATATTGAATAACAGAACATTGAATGTTTTGATCCAGCAGTTACGACTGTTATGTTCGTAAAAATCGCGGTATAGTAGTGTTACACGACTTTTACTTACAACCCTACTTACGTCACCAACTTAATGTATATTGGTAGGCTTGGGTTGAAGTTGTTGCTTTGTTGTGCGCACGTCACATAACTATCATTTACCCCCACAAAGTATTGTTTAGATTGATGGGCTCATATAGAAGTTTTTTTTAAATTTATTTAACACCAGATCAGCATGGTGGGCCTTACATGGTTAATGTAGGAGGTTTATTCTTTTTTTTTTTAACAATTGATTATGGAGGGGGTATAGTTTCATACAAAAGACACCCCTAACTATATACAATGTTATAAATAAAACAAAAATTCAGATAAAATAAATAGATTAAAATAATAATTCTTAATAAAATATAAAAGTAAAGTTAATAAATAAAAACAATGGCATTTGTAGATTTAACAAAATAAATGTAATGGAAAAGAAAAAAGTGAATTTAAGAAAAAGATGAAAAGAAACAAAAAATTAGAATGACAATAATAGAACTGATAAATAAAACAATTGACAGGATGTCCTGCAGCAGCGTGGGCTTCAGTCTTCCGGTTGTGGTTGAGTTTCCCAAGTTGTAGGTCACTGCTCTTTTAACTGTAGGTAATAGAAAGTGGAACTCCATGAACCTTTTTTTGGTGTAATCCTCTATTGTGTCTAATTTTAACTTCCAATGCAATTGGCTGTATCTTAAAACCCAGGAGCATCAACTGCAATCCTTACGACTTTAATTCGAAAATATTGTAACTTTTTCCTTTTCGTATAGCCTGCCGTTCCCCAGACTCGGCCTTACATCGGTAGTTGCCTGAGAATTGTTTGATTTTAATTTAGATTTTCTATTTAGGATAGGATATTGCATTGCTAACCTTGCGTATGTATGTAATTGTAGATGATTGAAGAAATGTAGGAGGCTAAAAATCAGCTGGTGATCAGACTAAATATGTCCTGCTCTCCAAAAAAATGAAGATTCAAATATACTTTCTTTTCCAATCCTACTATGTCAAAATCGTGCAACAAACTTGAGTGTCACATTCTAGTGCCTATGGATCATTAAAAGATACGATTTTTAATCATGCTCAGTATATTATATTTCTTTTTTAAATAAGCTGTAATTTTATGTAAATATGTTTTGATTTTGTAATTA
>NW_027111402.1:271645-275609 GCF_000696795.3 Halyomorpha halys
TTTTTACTGTGGTGCAGCCCAGCACTAGGTTTAGTGCCTTACTGATGGAGCTGCACCTTGTCCACTTCATCCGTCAGGATGCCTCCTGCAGTTACCAGGCTGGTCCAGCCTTCCTGGTCTTAGTCTGGGTCAGCTTCCTCATCTTCTGGTGGCTCGCCGATGTTGGGCGGTCAAGCCCTTCCCATCGTGAAATGAGTAGGGCCCACCACCTCCCTGAAGAAGGGATAATTCTCTTCTTCTATCAAACAGAGAAGGTCCGACTCGGTAAATCCCGTTCTTTCCCGACAGCCTGGCTCGGTGTCCTTCCATGGCAGAGCAATCCACTATTACGTGTTCTGCTGTTTCAGGAACTCCGCACGTTGGGCACCGGGGGGTCGATGTTCTTTCCAAAGCTCTGCAGCTTTCCCCGAAACCCCCGTAACAATTTAAACCCATGTGCATACATTTTTTTTTTAAAGTTTGTTTGTGACTATTATGCATTTTAGAAAAGTTTGTACAGTGAATAATTATAAATTATACTGATCTTAGTCTAATGGAAGTTAAAGAATTAACTAGGAAATTATCAAACTCTTAAATTGAATAATAGAGCATTAAATGTTTTGATCCAGCAGTTACGACTGTTATGTTCGTAAAAATCGCAGTATAGTAGTGTTACACGACAACCCTACTTACGTCACCAACTTTATGTATATTGGTAGGCTTGGGTTGAAGTTGTTGCTTTGTTGTGCGCACGTCACATAACTATCATTTACCCCCACAAAGTATTGTTTAGATTGATGGGCTCTTATAGAAGTTTTTTTTATTTATTTAACACAGTGGGAGATCAGATCAGCATAGCATAGTGGGCCTTACATGGTTAATGTTTTTATTTGTTTTGATTTTTTTTAAACAAGTGATTATGGGGGAGGGGTATAGTGTCATACAAAAGACATCCCTAACTATATACAATGTTATAAATAAAACAAAAATTCAAATAAAATAAATAAATTAAAATAATAATTCTTAATAAAATATAAAAGTAAAGTTAATAACAAAAACAATGACATTTGTAGATTTAACAAAATAAATCTAATGGAAAAGAAAAAAGTGAATTTAAGAAAAAGATGAAGAGAAAAAAAAATTTAGAATGACAATAATAGAACTGATAAATAGAACAATTGACGGATGTCCTGCAGCAGCCAAGGCTTCAGTCTTCGGGTTGTGGTTGGGTTTCCCAGGTTGTTGGTCACTGCTCCTTTAACTGTACGTGGGAGTGGAACTTCATGAACCTTTTTTTGATGTAATCCTCTATTGTGTCTATTTTTAACTTCCGATGCAATTGGCTGTATCTTAAAAACCTAGGAGCATCAACTGCAATCCTTACGACTTTAATTTGAAAATATTGTAACTTTTTCCTATTCGTAAAGCCTGCCGTTCCCCAGACTTCACAGCCATACATCGGTAGTTGCCTGAGAATTGTTTGATTTTAATTTAGATTTTCTATTTAGGATAGGATATTGTATTGCTAACCTTGCGTAGGTATGTAATTGTGGATCATCGAAGAAATGTTTTTTTTTTGTTTTTTTTTTAAATAACTATATACACATATATACAACAAGTAAATTTGCTGTAGGTGACATAGTAACATGATAAAAACATGTGGAGAATCTACTCACTGATAGAACTCCAATAACATTTCTAGAGAAGATCTCGAGGTCATCTTCTTTTCAGACGCCTAGGAGGATTATTAGGTAATGAAGGAGAAGCCAGGTTAGAAACAAGTGGATTTGGGTGATTAAGAAGTTTATTATGGAAGGAACGGTATCTGGTTCTGGCCAAATCGGCAACATATGGAATATTGAGGTCGTGATGGATGACTTGATTTGTGACAAAGTAAGGAGCATTAAGGATTTTCGAAGAAATGTAGGAGGGAAAAAATCAGCTGGTGATCAGACTAAAAATGTCCTGCACTCCAAAAAAAAAAAAAAATAAATAAATAAAAAAATGAAGATTCAAATATACTTTCTTTTCCAATCCTACATCCCTATGTCATAATCGTGCAACAAACTTGAGTGTCACATTCTAGTGCCTATGGATCATTAAAAGATACGATTTTTAATCATGCTCAGTATATTATTTTTTTTTTAAATAAGCTGTAATTTTATGTAAATATGTTTTGATTTTGTAATTAAGTTAATAAACAAAAAATGGTATTTATAGTATAAAAAAGATATTTTCTAATAAAAAAAAATCTTATATGTAAAAGACGCTTTATGTATAAATAATTAATGCAGATTTGTTGTTTTAGGTGTAAGCTAAATGTTAAGTATTATCTAACGATATACAGTATTAACTAATGTTATACTGAAGATGGGAAAAGAACCCCGAAACGTAGGAAAAAAAATATAAGAAATAAAGACAATAAAACAGAAAATTTAATTTCACAAATAATAATATATTCCATTAAGGGAATGAAACTAGTTCGTTTCAAACTTTTCCAGACGGCGGAAACGTGTTTAGTGTATCCAGTAAAAGCTATTACAGCTATCTTGATCCCTGTGGTCACGTGATCCGTCCTAACTTGGCCCTTATCAGGTCTGCAGTTGTTACAGCCTCCGGCCCCAGACGGATAGTCAATGTAGCTCCAGTCTGGAGATAATTCTAATATGTAGCTTCCTTGTTTTTTATTACATTAAATATATTTCATCATACATACAGAATGTTCCAGAATATATTTTTTAGGCATCTGATATTAGATCATATTTTAGTTAGGACGAATTCATATTAGGCTCTTTTGACGATCCAACGCAAAATATATTTAAAACGGGAAGAGAAGACCTGAGCTAGATAAATCGAACAACATTAAAAATAAATCGCTTAAATTGGGAAACAATATTAACCTGCCACTCCTGCCCTTCTTATGTTACTAGCTTATAAAATAGCCACATATTATAGGTCGATATAAGACAAGTCATAATCCCCCTAGAGCTGAACGTAATACCAAAAATAAAAAGGCAATTAATTCTTCCCGGCCAACCCACC
This sequence comes from Halyomorpha halys, assembly GCF_000696795.3. Lineage (NCBI taxonomy): Eukaryota > Metazoa > Arthropoda > Insecta > Hemiptera > Pentatomidae > Halyomorpha > Halyomorpha halys. Next base: position 274,667 of record NW_027111402.1, read on the forward strand.
CCAATAATTCTTTTTTTTTCCAAAGCCCCCATTTGAAATTATAATGTGGCAGTTAACGTATGCTGTGTGTTGTGATTTTGTTTATTTCCAATTCGGTGACGTTCCTATACCACTTTTAAAACGAGAAGAGGAGTACTTCTTTATGGAGCAGAGAGCTGGATCCTGAATGGAACACTACAAAGCCGTGTTACTGCAACAGAAATGAATTATAGGTAAACGCGGAGAGGCTGTGTCCGAAATGACAGCGTCAGGGAGGAGCTAAAGATAAGCCCAGCGTTGGACACTCTGGAGAGAAGGACCACCACAGAGACCCAATCAAAACACTAGTGATACCAGTGGGGACAACATAGAGACTCATACGCCATATGGAAATAATTGGAAGGCGAAGAGGGAAGACTCTGGAAGAAATGAGGAACCTCGCCAGGGATGGGAAAGCATGGAACCGACGGTTGAAAGCACTCTCACGCTGAAAGGCATATGAGTGGTAGAGAAAAAAGAAGAAGATAAAGTGGCTACAATTAAATAACACCATTTAATAATAGCCACTTTATCTTAAGCGATAACCGAGATTTTCGTCTATAATAACAGATAAAACATTAATTCAATTTCATTCAAAAAGATTACCACAGCCTTAAGTATTATTATCAAAAATTACAATATATATATAATTAATAATAAATGACTATAAACAAATTAATTTTAATTTGAATACGTGTTATTTGAATTCGCTTTCTCCTCTTCCGGGGTTAGTTGGGATCGTGAATATTGCCTCTCGCTAAACCTAAGTGCTCTGAAACTAAGTTACAAGTATCCGTTTGAGAGTAGCTCATATTAGTTTGGGTTCCTTCTTGAATGAGATGGAGACTCTGCTAAGGAATTTCGGATTTGCAAATAGATGAAAGTAATTGCGAAAATAAATAAATCTATAATCAAGATTACAAGT
>NW_027111402.1:277379-290968 GCF_000696795.3 Halyomorpha halys
ATAATCAACTGTAAAACTACTTCGGATAGTAAGGATAGAGATTTAAATTTTCAAACATTCCTGAATCTAGCAGTAGAGAATCGACATTGGACTTTAAACCATAAGCCAGGCGTTTAATAATAGCTCAGGCTCATAACTGTATCAGCAGAAACCGGGGCCTTGGCCTAATAATTTCACCAGCTACACTTGCAGAGCTTGCAAATACTCGCGCTTGTCATTCAAATGAAAGCGCTGTTTGTACAGGATCTCTGCGACAATAAATCTCAGATAAAACGGCTGACATGACTTTGGACTAGGGAATTCAGCCTAAACTGAAATTAATTAACTGACTACATTGGTATATTATCGACAATTTACTACAGTCACAGAAAAAATGTTAAAATTCATGATAAAATTTGAAATTTTTTCATACAATGACCCATGAAGAGATCGAATATAATATATCGTTAACAATTATCATACATATCTTAAGTTACAGAATTAAACCAATATTACTGTTAGATATTATTCGTCTTCTTAATATGAAGAATGGAGATACAGAGAATCTATCATCATGTACACAATTTCTATTTACAATAACATTTTTGTCATACAATGTAATCGAGAATAACTCTGTACTCCCAAACTTGAACGGGAGGATAAAAATGATGGTTACGATTTACAGACGGTATGGGCTTGAATAACATTCTGAGTGAATCAATTAATCACATAAGAGGCATTAAGATTTGGAATTTACCTTCCTCTACTAGAGCTCCTATATTCTGGAACATTTGAATTCCCTCCTATTTATTTATTGTTCGAGGCACTGCGCCTGAAATAAATCCACCTCAGAAAGCAAATGATAACTCTTTCCAGGATTCCTTTCAAACCTAGAAACTCATCCTGGAATGATAAATATAAATAAATATGATAAATACAATATATATGGTGGTTATTTAAATCGTTCCCGCGAACTCACGGTTCCATTCAATACATAACATAAAAATAAATTTATTTGTGGTCAATAGTAATAACAGATAAAGGGTTACTTTGAAAAAAAAAATCAAAACGGTTTCATTCTGATATACGATATCCACTGTATTCCAAGATCTAAACTAAAGAGTAAATAGAATAGTTGCATAGTAGGATTTTATAATCCCAACGTGTGCACATTGTGATAAACTAATAAAGGCATACCCCTTCAAGAATGAAACGACTTCATTTAGATAGAAGCTTAATATTTCATTGTGATAAAGTAAGAAAACCAATATAAACCCAATTACTGTATCAATAATAATAAACTGAAATAAAATATGTTTACTTGAAATCCACGGAGCTTGAGCATTTAACTGCGAAATCTGGACTGGAGGGTAAATAGAATAGTGAAAAACTCATTTTCACCTTGAAACTCATTCTTCAACTATGAACTAAGATAAACGCAATAAATGATTAGTTAATTAATTCGTGCTGATGATCGAACTAAGATAAACGCATTAAATGTCTGGTTATTCAAATTAAATCAATTAATCAAGGTAGAAGAAATACAATTAGGTTGATAGTAAAATGAGATAAAAAATGCTAAATGTCATGTTAATTGGCATTTATAATCACAAATAGTGCACATTCTGAATGAGTTAACAAGACCCACCAGAGGTATTTTGGTTAAAAATTTATGGCACCCTCCTAGATTTTTTACACTCGGAAACATTGAAACATCTTTTTATTTATTTATTGTTCACGCCACCGCCTGAGATATATCCGGATCACAATGCAGGTTATAAATCAATTTCGAACCTTCAAACTCTTCTTGAGCTATTAACTAAGGTAAACACATTCTGCTTGGTTATTCAAATTAAATCAGTTAATCAAGGAAGAAGAAATACAATTACATTAAGGTTAATAGTAAAAAGAGATAAAAAATGTTCACTTCAAAAATATATACCAAAATAATCGAAGCGTAAATAGAACGATTGCGAGCTCGAGGAGGTATAATGGGCATTTATAATCCCAACGTGTGAACATTGACATAAAGTAAATAAGTCGTGCTAGGTTCTATGACTAATTCGTGCCCATGAGCTCACGGTTTCTCCCGCTTAAAGATAAAAAAGAATAATGAAAAGCCAACTATTTTACGGATAATAGTAAACAGAAAAGATGAAGAAGATAGTTGACCGTATGAAGCAGATAGTTAGGATGGCGGTCAATAAAGGTACAAACATATTAGAAAAAAAATATTATTGTTAACCCATCTTTCTTTCCACTTTGCAGGGCTCATGCTTGAAACAAGAATGACAACCGGACTCGATTGACAAGCCCTGCAATGTTGGGCGAAACGTTGGTTAACAATAAATGGTTCTAATATTGTTGTACCTGTACTGACCGCCACCCGGACTATCTTCCTACAAAGAAATAAAAATTACTTGAAATAGATTACTCCTTAAAAAACGAAACGCCTTCATTTATATAGACACAATCTGCGTAGCTTGAGCATTGCACAAGCAAATCTGGAATAGAATGGTTGGGAGTTCAAGGTGGTATATTGGACTTTTATAATCCCACCATGCTCACATCGTAAGTAAAGAAGTTAGATCATGAGTATTTTGGTTTGAAGCTTAAGGCACCCTACTAGATAGATACTCCTTTCAATTAATTTATTATTTACACCAAGATACCCAGAGAGAGAGAGATCCGCATTAGAAAGCAGATGGTAACTCAGCTTCGAGGATTTATCTCCTACCTTGAAAATTACTGTTATGAGATAAAATAAATCTGTAAGTTATTCAATTCGTGCGCATGAGCTCAGGGATCCCTTAACTATATAAAAGAAAATACAATTACTTTATATGTAAAATAAAAAACGTAACTTAAATAGAGAAGGCCCAACATAAAGCAATCCGCGTATCTTGAGCAATACACTCCAGGATTTGGAATTGAGAGTGAAAAGGATGGTTGCACGTGAGGGCGGATTCATGAGCTTTTATAATATCTACGTGTGCACATTGCGTGCGAAAAAAAAAATTGTTTCTGGGATATTTAGGTTTGATGTTTCAAGTACTTGCATATAACCCTCATATTTATAATGTAGAGTATCCGTTTTCATAGAATAACCGTTTAAAAATCACTTGTGTATTTGTTTAGAATTTTTTTTTGTAGCGGAAATTTATACGGCTATCATGCTTTAAAAATAAAAACTTAGAGATTTAACCGACCAATAATTTCTGTTAGATTACATTTTTCTGAGCGATGTACTGTACAGATGATGTAAAATAAAAACCGAAAAAATGTGCCAAATTTGTCCTGAAAGTTTTGTTGAACTTAAACATAGTCACAAACTAGTGTTGATTTTATTTAGGGCGCTTAAATTTGATAAAAAGCATGCCAAGCGTTGTCTTGTTTAATAAAAAAAAATCATCCGTAGGTGTCTTCATAAGAACAATACATTAATATAAAAATTATATGTACTATTAACTGGCATCAAATTTATTATTATTTCTTAAATTTAGAATTTATTAAAATGTTTGGTTTATAAATGTAAAGCATTAACCATATTTAATTGTTGAGTGATCCTGAAATGGGATATATAGGTTAAATAAAACCATAAAGAAGGTAAGAGAATCGATTTCGAACCCAATTATTTAACAAAATATTAAGTAAGGATTGATTAATTGATAAGAAGAAAAATTTCATTAGGACTAATTATGTAAGAGAAAAGAAAAAATATGGGAAAGTATATATCAGAAAAAAATTCTGTTGAAATTTATTGACTTGGGACACACCAACTGCAACTGACAAATTAATCACTTAGTACTTTTAAATAAGGATAGCTTTTCAAAGTTGGCGAAAAACTGACAGGTACTTAATAAACTATAACTGGAGAAGCTTAATAAATGAAAGAGAGATAAAGGGGACCCATAAAAAGAGACAACTATTGTTGGGTTATTAATGGAAGGTAAGGAAACAAAGGCTGATATCTCTTATATAACTAAATACTAACTAAATGGTTAGTAAAGAGCTATACGGTCAATATTTCGCTTTTAAGGCAATTACAAGACTGAAAAATAAAAAATAAAATTAATGGAGTCGAAGTGAGATGTACTCTCTATAAATCCTGAAAAAAAAAATATCAATAAATTGTTGATAATACTTCACTCCAAGAACAGTTCAACATACACACAATATATATACTGAAAAAAAAAAATTGTTTACAACTAGGCCCCTGTTTCAAACTAATACTATTAATCTTATAGTTTGTATTTGGTATGATTTCACTGACTTGACAATTCTGCCAAATAATTTTTTACATTTAAACTCATACAATAATAGTCCTTCCCATCAAGAAACAAAATATATTAATGCTTGTACTTTACAGTTAATGTATTTGTACTTACGGACTAATACTATTGATTGCTTTGATTATGACACAGGACCCTGAATGAATAAATTACCTTTTAATATAATATTTTAATATTGCACACCTTTAGTTATTTACGAATTGAGTTAATGATTAAATCAATTCTTTATTATATAAAGCTTATAGCGGTAAATAACATTATGTTATTATTCATTAACGTTGGAATTGATTAAAATGTAGAGGAGTTATAAAAAATGGTATCCAGAAAAAAATAAAATGAATCAAGATAAAAAATACCTATTGTTAACTTCATTGAAAAATGGTATTTAAAAGACTTAGACAACGCTATAAACGAATATGAGGTGTAGATAGTTGACCATAGATTAATGCTTGGAGAAGTTTGTCGGGGGGTGCGGTCAGCAAAGAACAACATAAATAAACAAAACCATATAAATAAATATGGTTTTGTTTATTTATGTTGTTCTTTGCTGACCCCCCTCCCCCCCGACAAACTTCTCCAAGTATAAACGAATATGATTTGTTTTTTCTTAAAACATATTTTTTTACATGCTTTATTGAAATTCTCATTATTTTTATTTTTAGTTAATAAAAATCATTTAATAGAATCAGTGATATTTTTTTCTTATACTTTAGACACACTCAAATCTATTAGCTCTTTCTGAGCTACACGGCAACAGTGTATGATTTTATTATTAACTTTTTTTTAACTGATAAAGTCTAAATAGATTTAATTATGACAACCTTCCTGGGAAAATCCTGAACATTTTGGAGAACGCCCCACCACAATGGGATAAATGGTACGACAGTGCCTAGTACGAATAAACAATTTTTTTTTTATTTTTGATGATGATTTCTGTTCTGTTTGAATTTTTAATTATTACATATTGATTACACAATTATTTTCTTTCATAACTATCATAATTTAGAAAAATATGATAATATTGATAGCTTTTTAATGTCATAACAAAATCACAAGAAACTACATATGTAATCTTATATCCCTAATAAAAAAAAACCAAACATATCAAATTTAAACTATCAATAATATTAACGATTAATGAGTAAAATTATGCCCCCTTAAAAACACAACTCAGAATTTGATAAGTGTAATATAGCATCCTGTCACTATTCATAAAGTGAGTGACCTAAAAAAAACAAACAAAAAAAAAACGCTGTTATGTAATCTCTAAGTTTTCTTATACCTTCACTGTAGGGAACGGACTACTATGGGAAAATCGGTTCCCCGTTGACAAATAGCTCCTACGGTATTTCGGAAAATTAACTGTCCCACGTTTCGGCCAACCCCGCCATCCTCAAGGACAATGTTAAATATAAATGTAAACCCCAGATCCAACAATTTAGAAACTTTTTGCAAGCAGTTCTGTCCAGGTCAATTAGTTCAGTCACATCACCATATTTTGTAACATTTCCATTAAATTTTAAAACTTGTAGTTATAGATTCACTTAACTCTAGATACTATTTGATAAGGTAATAAAAAGTTTTCAAATTGTTGGCTGTAATGAGTAAATTTATTGAAGCCGGGTCAAACGTGGTAAAGTTAGGGAATACATAAAGAGTGTTTTGAGACTCATCTTTTGTTAACGCCATATTTAGAATTAATTTGTAAATATTTTTTAATATACCTAGTTTTTTCGTATAATTAATTTTTTTTTTAAATTTTGTAATTTCGTTAGAAGTTTGTTTTGTTTTAGCAGAAAGTGGTTTATACTTGTTTTGCCATGTGTATATGCTGGAATAATAGGCAGTATTATTTAGATTTAATAGATCCTTTATAAATTATTATTTGGCCCAGAAACGATACAACTATCTACGGCTTAAAGTCAGTCACCCAAGTTCACCAGATACCGTCACCAGACCCTATCGGTATAAATTGTTATTGGAGCGCCGTATAGACGTGGGCCCACTAAAATATGAACTATCGTACTTTAAAACATCTCTGACCTTTCGGAGTGGATAATATTCTCTTCAGGATCAATCTCGTCTCTTACCTATCGGAGTTCGTCCGGGAGTATTGTATTTTATATTTATTAATTTTGTAAATTTTGTTTATTCATTCATTTCATTTTATTTTGTCTAGAAGGACAGTTTTATTTTAATTTTGTTTTTTATTTTATTTCTAAAGGTTTTATTTTGATTTATGTTTTCTATTGTTAGCTTAGACAAATAAATGTTTATATTCCGAGCCAGCTTGTTTTGTTTTTTAGTTCTTTTCTAAGCTTTCCATCAAAAAGACATCGTCACGTTGAGGTGGCTTTAACAGCTTGAATAAAAATTATTTTATTTAAACAACACAACCATTCCCAATAAGTGACAAGATTATATTTATAAAACGTTTCACTCATGCTTATTCTTGTTTAAGGTAATTTTTATTTGAAAATTTAAAAATATAACTGGTTTTTTAAAATTAATTTTACACCTGAACAAAGATTTTTTTTTAAGCGAACGAAGATAGTGCTAAAAAACTTTAAAGAAAAGATTATAGCCTCTAGAATTTATTGAAAATGATAAAGTAATTCAAAAAGTGCTAGAGAGAGAGAAGTGTGAAATAGAAGTGAGGAAAGGATGACAAGGGAGAACGGTGGAAGCGAATGCTATTGTTCTACCTCATGCGGAACTAACACCTAACCACTTCTCGACCTCTCTCATGTTTACTTGAACATTTTACCCTCTTCTTTATGTACTTACCTGAATTCACCTTTTATGTACTCGTATTTATTTAGAACGCGAAACGGGAATTTCAGAATAGAAGGAAGCTTTTCATGGAATGTTACTTTATGGTTATGTTGTTATGGGAAGGCAGTTGTTATATTCCAGAAGAAGTTTCGTGAATATAATTTAGAAACTTACTTGCTGAATGATTTTTTCTAATGAATGAAATGTTCTGCAGCTATATGTATGAAATAAAATCAATTCAATTGAAAATTATGATGAATTTAATAAAAAATGGATACCTGCAAGCGTATGTTTACTGCGTCAATGAACATACCAATCAGACGTAATCGTGCGAACTGTGGACCATGCAGCATCCTAGCGGATGTGTAAAGCACCACAGAAATCGGTAAAGAAGACCAAGCAGAAGGAAGAGGAACGCCAAGCCCTGACCACGTGAATGGTGTGAGGAGACACCGCGTCACCACATCACTAACAGCAGAAAATCAGTTACTTGGTCCAATAGGCGTAAAGTAATCCCAAATTGCAATTTTATTTTATTATTATTCCCCTCTCCCACTCTTCAGGAAATATCATAGGCACAAATGAACGATGCTCTCATTGCGCTCCGGCATGGAACAACGCGTCGTAGTACAAGATGCCGCTTCCAAAGCACTCTAGGCAATCCTTGTCATAATAAAGTTTTCTCTTTTTTTTCTCCCCCTTTCGGGTCATTTCTTTCATACGAGGAGGACGAGGAGGTTATATTTAAAAAAAATTGTATACTATAATTGTGTTTTTACACACAAAAGTGTAAAAAGTTTTTTACATTCATTCCCTAAACTCCTAATTATCCAACTCCATATTTAAATGGCAAAAGACATTAAAAAAATATAAAATTAGGGAAACTATTCAGAAAATTCATATCGCTAATGTTAAAATTAATTCCCTCTCCTTGGGCCGTCCGTAGCTCAGGGACGCGGATCTGTGGTCTGAGATCTGCGGGCGGTGCCGGTTCGAATCTGGTCTAGGGCGTCGACTCCTTCATTAAGTGGCGGTCCCACAAAATGAAAAACTTGAACCCCCGCTATGGCTAGAATAAGTTGATCATCTGTAGATTAACCAGGCAAACATCGCCTTCGTTGTGGATTGCCTTAAAAGAATATCCTTCTCCTCATTATTATGCCTCGTCATTGGTGATAACGTGATCAAACTTGACTGTAAATCATTTTCTTGATTTACATCTGGACCGTCATCTGTAATATTTCTTCCGTAAGCAATTGTTCTTCTGCAGGACACAGAATATTGTACAAAATACAGCAAACAGTAAACCAAGCGCAGGTAAACCTTATGGACTCTTTATTTGAAATTATAATCTTGAATTTGTTGAGGCTGTTGAACTTTTCCTTTATTGTATCAAAGGTATGTTCGACCCTCACACGATATTTGCTAAAACGGGTATTAATTTTTTTTTGATGCTCTGCAAAGTTACCTCGGACCACCAGGAAGAGTCTTAAATGGAGTTAAAACATAAGGTCTTATAACATATGATGTATCCACTGCCATCAACTAAAATAATTAGATGTTTTTATTTCAATACTCGAGTAGCTAAATATTCTTTGGTCGTGTGCACTCCTAGGAAACCTACCTTGAAGTTTGTAATCACAAACTATTTGTGCCTTCAATGAAAGATGTTATTTTCGTGAACAATAAGAATGAAGGTTGCTCATTATGTAGGATATGTTTTTGATTTTTTTTACTGTACCCATAACCATATTTTTCATAATTTTCCTTTATTTGTCGGAGGCTAAGAGAAGTAACATGATTTTTCCCACCTTTGACAAATTAGTTGTAAAAAACGACTAAAAATATTTTGATAAAGTAGTATCATAAGGTATAAAAAGATCAATCAAGATAGAGTTAAAATTATGTAAAAAATAAGTGAAAAGAAAATTACACATAAATGAAAGGAAAGAAGATATAAAATAGACAATAATAGGATTATAAAAAAATCATTTGTTTTTTACTCATTTATTTTTATTTGTACTCTTTTCTCGACCTTTATTTAATCTCAGCTTACTTCTTTATTTTTCATCTTTTATTGTGTTAAATTTTGTTTTCTCATATTTAGTTTTATTCTCACATGTTACTACGTTTACTGTTCATTTTTAACCTAACAGTTTGCGTATTTTTTTTTATACACCCCTCATTGTCTATTTTATATTATTACTATTTTACTTCTTCTTTTCTTTCATTTATATACAATTTTCGTTTTACTTACTTTTACATAATTTTCACACTACATAATTTACCTTTTTGTATCTTTTTAGCCCTGATGAAGATTACCTTTACCTTACCTTTACCCCACAAAGGTCGGAAAATAAATAGTATTTAACTATTTTTGATTCTTTTGACCGCACCCCTGACCATATTCTTCAAAATTTGAAACAATAAGGTCAATTATATATGTTTATACATATAAAATAAAAGAAAAATATAAATAAAAACTAGCTTTACTTATGTTATTGATGGCGGTACGCGTCTGTTAGAGAGGCCATAGCTGCTAAATAGTAAAAAAAAAATAGGGTGATGCTTAGAATTAAATTATAGAAATGATACACAGGTGTCGAAAATTTGGGAAACACTCTTTTATCTGATATGGATATAGTACACAAAAGTACCATCGTAGTCTAAAAAAATATATTAATCATGATCAATTTTATGTTATTCAGGTGTCACAAGGCATTAGTGTACATCTAACAGCACACATTAACAAGTAAAAGGATCTACTATACTAATATAATTTTATTATTATACTGGGAATCTATCTCAATCGCCAGCTTATCTGGAACCACCAAATCAATATTAAGTTAACCCAAACCTACGCAAGGTTAGCAATGCTGTATTCCAAGGGTGGCTAACTTTTCTGTATATAAGATCTACTTTTTATCTTATAAGCAATGGACTTGTTGTCATAGAGGTAGCCAGGTAGAAGCAAATGACTACAAAAATAAAATATGTCTGGTTTAGTGGGGGTAAAATCCGCTGCAGGCAGTTAGATGGATACCCAGCAGTAACTATAGGAAAACCAATTGACCTGGACGCTTTCAGCTGAACGTTGTGTAAAGTTACCCTCAGTGTGCAGTTAATTAATGCTTTTCGCCAGAAATATTTTTATTATAATTTTTTCCAGCTTCTTATATTTGTTTTTAAATATATTTTTCTCTATTTTTTTTATTGCGGTATACATTTTTTCGCCAGAAATATTTTAATTTTTTTTTATTTTAAATTTTTTTTATTTTTGAATGAATGATTTAGAATTTTATTTGATGATTTGCCAATCTCGATTAATTAGTCTAAAACAAGGGAATATTTATGTTTTCTTAAGCTATAAATTTATCTTAATTGAATATTCATTTTGAAAACTAGAAATTTATATTTTACTTCAAAGCTTATTTTATGTTTGCATTTGTTTTTGTTTTTTTGTTATGAACAAACTTAATATTAGGTTTAAAAAATGTTATGTCCTATTCCTCATCCTCTATCCTTTTTCCCGAAATTCTACTTTTCAACTGTTCAGTCATGACTAATATAATGAATTCCTGCCACATCAATGCAAAATCCCTTATTGCACACTACGATGAATTTCAGAAATATTTTCTTAACAATTTTATCACATTACAGCAGTGTCTGAAACCTGGCTAAAACCTTTATTCCTTCCTCCCAGATTTACCAACCAAATTACTCGTTCCTATGCCCCGACAGAGCTGATTTCCTTATCACTACTTTCCTCACATGGAATAAAGGTTCATTGTATTTTCCTCTATTACCTCTGCTTTGTTATTTGCCGTAGTTTACCGCCCTCCTCGTGTTTCATTCGACAACTTCTTTGAATCCTCCCTTGTTAACCTGGTTTTCCATTACACCAATATTATCATCACCGGAGATTTTAACGTGAATACGCTCTTACAATCTCCTGAAAAACACTTCCTAACTGACATGCTGTTTTCCCTTAACCTTCACCTTGTTCCTTATTCTCCTACCCATCACACCCAATTTTCCGACATTTGGTTAGACCTTTATATCTGTAACTCCCCCATCAAAATCCTTCCATCTTCTCAACATCCCGTTCCATTTCTTTCACCACATGATCTGATCCAAATTATATACGACGTACCCGTGAAATTCTTCACTCCCAAAATAGTTTCATACAGAAATTTAGACCTTATCGCTAATGAATCCCTTCAGCCTGACCTTAATTCTCTCCAATGGGACATCATATATTCCTATAACTCTATTGACCCTATGGTAACCACCCTGACCTCACACCTACACTCCATATTAGATATCTATGCTCCTTTGAAAATCAGAAACATACGTCGTCCCACTGCACCTTGGTTGACCCCTGAAATAAAGGAAATGATGAAAAGAAGAGACGCAGCTAGGCGCAAATACCGTCGAACCCGTTTACCTGCCGATTATAGGTCTGTCAAGAACCTCCGTAATAAAACCCAATCACTTAAGTCACCAACTTTCATAATGCCCTTTCCAATGCTCCTGATTCCAAATCCAAATGCAAAATACTCCGTAACTACCAGAATCCAGTATTCTCAGTTCCTTCCATGTGACCCCAGATGACCAATGGCCATCTTTTCCTACCCTCATAATTGAATACTTCCGATATTCAACATCATAATTTCAATCCAGAAGACTTCTTTTTCTTACATCTTTCCTACGATGAATTATTTTCCGCTGTCCTAAAATCCCACACTAATGATTATGGCCTTGATAATATACCAGTAAAACTAATAAAACACAGCCTTCCGTCGTTATTTCTGTTCTTTACCACATCTACAACTTTTCACTGCAAACCCCCATATTCCCATCTTCCTGGAAAACTGCCCTTTGGAGAAAATTTCCAACCCTACCTCACTGCACAACTTTCGTCCTATTTCTCTCCTATGCAACCTTCCAAAACCTTAGAACGCCTTGTCCAAAATAAACTCTCCAACTTCCTAGAGGACCCTTCTCTTATTCAACGCGATCCTCTCTCCTTAAAATAACCCTTGACCTCCATAACTCCATTGAACACCAGTACCAACGCTTTCCTGGAAAAACCATGTATCCAATAACACCCGCCGTACCTTTTCCACTTTAAATACTTTCCCACTTTGACTGTTGCAGTACGGTATATGGGGGCGTCCCTTGTGTTCTCGAGGCGAAATTAAAACGTTTGATAAATTGCTGTGTACGATTTATCTTCGGGATCCTAAGGGACGCCTCTGTTTCCCGTTTTTATGCAGAGTTGAAGTAGCTTTATCCTTTCTACCGTCGTATTTCCTGGAATTTTTATCTTTCAAGTTATCCAATCCCGCTGTCCTTCATACATCTCCGAGCTCCTTCAATTCAAATCCACTGTTCGTTCCCATAATACCCGTTCTCGGTCTTCAGATTTATACACAAGGGCTTAAGCCTTCCTTTCAGCATTCCTTAAATACGTTACCTAAAAAATTCAATTTTCTGAAACTTTTTCAAGATGAATTTTACTAACTTAAAATGCATTTTGATTTTTTTTATCAACTGCAATGTATTATAAGTTTTTGTACTATTTGTTCGTAAATATGAAAATGCTGTTATAAAGCTGTACGGTGTGGCTGATAATTTGATTTCAATATTTCACTTTCGCGTTTATTTTTGTTTTGTTTTTGGAGACATGAAAAATATATCAAGAAAGAATAATATGACTTATTATTTGCTAATATATGAATAGCTCACTGAAATATAGATGTACGGCTTATCTACTTACGTAATAAACGACAACAATAATTATTTAAAGTGGCAAAAAAAATCACATAGAGGGGAATCCTGTATTAACATGGATAATTAATAACTTTAGATCCATATGAAATATGTCTGATACTATTGTTTGAAAATTTTGTCTTTTACAATCGCTTCAAAGTTCATAGTACATGGAGTTCCACCCTAGGCATTGCGAGCGGGGACGATCAACCCAAATTGGCCTCACGATCAGCCGGTCGATTGTGATCGAGTTGTTGGCCACCCCTGATATATCCTATCGTAAAAAGAAAATTAAATTTAAAACCAGAAAGAACTATTTAAAAGCAATACTCAGGTCACTGCTGATGTACGGCAGTGAAGTCTGGGGAGCGGCATTCTTTACGAAAAGGAAACCTGGTGGGCCTTACATGGTAGATAATTTATATTATATATATTTGTTAACAGTTGATTATGAGGAGTATAGTCATAAAAATGACACCCCTAACTATATAAAATGTTCTTATTAAAAGAAAAAAAATTATAATCAAATAAATAAATAAGAATAATGCTTGTTAATAAAAGAGGAAAGTTTTTTCATTATTTTTTTTTTGTTAACTTTTTTCATATTCTTTTTTTTCTCTCTTTAGAATTATTAGTTTTATGTATTTATTTTATTTTATATATATATGTTATAATTAATCGTTATTATTCACAATTATTCAATATTTATAACTATGTGGTATATTTATAACTATACATACCTCCATAGTTAAAAAAAAAAATCAAATT
>NW_027111402.1:291042-319747 GCF_000696795.3 Halyomorpha halys
GATATAGATATTATTATTGTTATTATATTTACAATATGAAAAATACTTTGCTCCCTACAATCTTCATAATATGCATAGTTTTATCAAATTCAAAGATTATTTAATGTCCTTTTAAAATTCTAGCATTCTCCAAAACTGCAAATCATTGATTCCTTTTGTAAACAAAACAGAGCAAATTAACTGCCCTTGATTGATGGTATGAAAGCAGACCTGCAATCTATCTCTATTAATGGACTTATTTGAGCCGTGAGCTGAATTACAATCAGTCCAAACTAGACTTGGAAATACATCAGTTACTAGCTAACGACAAACTATGTTTGATGTATTCCAAACTTTGTACGCTGGGGTAGTAGAAATATTTAAACCCGATTTTCATAATTATTTTCCTCCTTGCAACTGACCATTCAAATCCATTCATCTTGTAATAATTAAAATTTTAATGCCAGTTTAATATCTAAATTTTTTCAATACTAATCACAGAAAAATAAATACACTACATTATTATATTTATTTTGTTGTAAGACTGACCGATTGAACGAACTGTACAGATTCTTAAATTCGATGCCTCAAATTTGTTTGAAATATAGTGTAAATGTTTTGAAATAATTTGAGTTCAAAACTAACGATACCCTACATCATGAACTTAATATTCCGTCTATATCAGACCTTATTAGACCTCATCATCCTAATCCACTTACACACCTATTTAGCATTAGCCATACAATCATATTGTAGATAATTATATTAAAGTTCTGGCAATGTTCAAATACCCCCACTCAAGTCCTAAGGGTCTGTGGCTAGCACTCTCACTCATCCTTCACTGCCTTTTAATACCGATGACGCGTTTGAGAGAGAAGCGCCGGGATCTGCCCCGAGGTTGAATGTAAATAGGAATAATCATGTTAAAGATGTTATTTTGCTTTAAGTTTCATTTCATTTTTTTATTTAGTGTTTATTATCCGTTTTTCTCTTCTATTTCTTATTCTTTTATCATTATATGATGCTAATGAACTATATGTGCTCCCTATTTCCATTGCCTATAAATATAAGAGAGAATGGTATATTATAGAAAATAGAAATTGAGTTCAAATTTAAATACTGAGAAAATATTTACTTGCAAGTGCTGCCGGTGGTCGTTACGAAAAACACCGCATTGTACACTAACAACTGTGTATGTCTTTGGATGAAGGAGTATAAAGGAGTGGGTAAGCTGGTCGAAAGGGTGAAGCCAAAATAGCGGACCTGCTAGCCGTTATGGTCAAAAAAGGAATTTTATAAATAAATAAAGATCCTTTAAACAGTCAATTATACTATTAATAATAAAAAATACTTTAAAAAATGTATATGTCAATAAATATTAATTATACAGTTAATTTGAAGTCATTCACGAAAAATTGTGTTAAAGCCCAACAGTGTACTTTCTTTTCTTTAATTTAATTAAATTTTACTTCCAAGTGTTTTTTTTTATTTTTTTGTTAATCATAAGTTAATTTCTTTTTTTAATAACCAGTCAGTCTTTATTTTTTGTAATTAAAATTAAATTAGAACTCATCACGTAAATAGAATTAAGGAAGTTTGTTGTGTTGCGTGAATAATATAAATACATTGCTGCGGCTCGGCGCATATAACAACACTGCAGGCTGCAATGGAATTACGCCCTGTATACAGGAACTGATAAGGGAGACGACAGTCCGCTGCCTGGAGTCCTAGAGTCTAGAGGCTGAGATAGATCGAGATACCCACCGGCTCACCGCTTTGAGGCAACTATTTGGGCTACAATTCAGGACCCTCACCCACCCAATCAACGACAAGCGGATGGGAGAAATATCATCGATATGCGCATATCGACCCCCCTACTGTGAGTGAATTTTTTCTCCCATTGTTCACCGACCTTCATATTTTTTTATTTTTGTTTATAATTACTTATTATTTCTTGAGTAAAGAAAATTGTTTTGTTTTTGTTTGATACATATATAAAAATATTTTATTCATTTACTTCACACTAATTATTTTTTTTATAACAACAGTAACAGTTCATTTATTTTATTTCTTTATATTTTAATTTAATTAAAATTTGTAAATCAGTGGGAAGGTTTTTTTTTTTCTCCTTTATTTTTCCTTTATTATTTTTGTGTTTTTATGATACATTTCAGGTCCTCCGTTTTTTTATTTTATTTTTTTCTATCACCCGAACCAGCGAACAATTTTTTCTCTGGGGAAGAGGTTGGTTTTTCATTCACGAAACGCCCCTCGCCACTACAAATTCTATATGTTATAAATTATAATTTAAATGAAATTTATAACTAGAGCGAAGTCTTACCGATCGGATATTTTTTCCCAATAGACTTTTCAAAAATTCCTGCCTGAAGTATAAAAATTTCGACCTCATCGCAACGCATCCATATAACGGAACTGGGACTGCCAAATTTTCGGAACTTGATAAATTGACCCTCTAAGCCAGTAGTTCCCAAACGTTTTTGAGCTACCGCCCCCTTTCCAGGAAAAATATTACGCAACCTGGAAAGTTATTTATTTTTTTAAAAATTTTAACAACAATTTATATATTTATTATTGTTTCTACCTTCATAAAATATAGCAAAGAAAGGTGTAAATTGGAATCACTGAACTTTGATATTATGAAACTATTATTACAAGAATTGAATGTACAAAAAAAGTTAAAACATTCGATGAACCTGGTTTGCTGCTACCAATTTAATAACCCTAGGCTCTATTTTCGTCAGCAGTAATATTGTTAACTGTGACAACTTATCACTGTTCATCGCCCCCCCCCCTCCCGAACCTGAGGACGGTAGCCCCCAATTTGGCAACCAGCGCTGTAAACGGACATTTTCAAAATGGCGAAAATTATGATAACCATTCCTAATATTTGTTTATGTTTTTGATATAAGAAAGGTAAAACCTATTTATATTTAAATCTGAATTCGCACATATTCCTAGATAGATAACCTTGTAGGAATTCTTTATTTAATAAACAGAACCTTAATACGTTATTGAAAAAATAATTCGTACGAATTAAATACGTAGTCCAGTAAAATGAGACTACGTAGTATGTTTAGTTTAATAAAGGATTCATTTTGAAGAGGAAAATCAAATCTTCTCTAGAATCGGATCATTTAATTTTAACAAAGGGTTAACGTTTGGGCATATTTACCTCTCGGCGGTTTTCATAGACATTTTCTGTTTATTTCATCAAGTTTCACTTTAAAAAAGTTAATCCCAATAAACTAAGGAGTTGGCGAGAGTTGGACAGGAATCATTACATGAGTAATTTAATTAAATCGTTACTTATATGTCTCAGTTGCGCAAAAATCCCACAGGAATAACCTTCAAATTAAAAAAAAAATAATAGCTTTAAGAATAATTACACTGAAGTAATTGCGTTATAATTACAATTTATAACCTGAACACTGATGCTAGGTAATTGTAATTACACTTACAAGTAATTTAACGAAAAAACTGTATTCAATTTATTTACGTGAATGTATTTCAGAATTCCCGTCAACTTTTATTTTTGATAAATACCATGTACATTTTAAATGATTGGATTTCTAGCATAATAGGGCTTATCAATATTTTTTTAGCTGTAGAGAACATAAAAAATCTATAGATTTTCGAATGGAGTTTCGATTTATTTAAACTTTTTGTAAGTCCGTTAAAATATTTTCGGATGTGCAGAAAATGAAATCGATTTCATCTTTGTGAAATTGCATATGAATTATTTTAACTTTCAGGATTTCTAAAATATTAGCATCTCCTTCATTATTTTCGGGGTAGCTAAGAAAAAATTAAGGCGAAATGCCAGCGCGCGATAATTAAGCGCGCAGGTATATCGATTTATTTTAACTTTTTGGATTTCTATAATAAACTTTTAGGATACCTATAAAACGAGAGTCTCCTATTTATTTTTTTGGAGGGGGGATGCTGAAGGAGAGAATGCAATTTAAATCGACTTATGATCGCTCGCTGGCCTATGAATTTATTTCAGCTTTTAATATTTTTAACGTACTAAGGAACCTTTATATTTTTAGAGGTACTAAAAATGAAAAATAAATTTGATTCTTGTTCTCATATTCCCACTAGAAATATGAAAAGCTAAAATAAATCAAAACGGAAGCATGCGATCTCAAAGTTGTTATTACTTTCATCCTTAGCACTACCGAAAACGTACTACATACCCCTTGTGTGTAATATAAAAGTATAAATATCTGAAATAAATCGATCCAGCGCAAAACCGTGAACTGGTGATATTTTGAATCCGTTGTAAAAATGATTTTTCTGTTTTGGTATTAAGTAATTGGAATTACAACACAATTACTTTGAATTTTAAGTGGAAAATAATGATTCCATATTGATTTAATTGCAACCACAAATGCTTAACTTGTAATTGGGGGCCCACAATTACAATCATAGTAGTTGATGAAGTAAATCCAAGAAAAAAATATAAATAAACTTTCAATTCAAATTTATTCAAATTAAAAGAAAAATATTTTGATACATGCAAGCACAAATTCAATTTTTATCAAGCAAATACTCTATCCTGTAGTTGGACATAGTTGGCAATGGACAAGTCTCACGGACTGTTGTGAAATATTTTTTAATGTGTAAGAAATTTAACTCTTATTAATTTTGATGTATGTTTTTTTAATTTAAAATAATGACCGTTCTGAGAACATGCAATACAACCCATTTTAATGAAATTATTATTGTCCTAAAACAAATAATCAAACGTTGAATTATTTTGCATAGAACTAATACAATAATACATGCTTAACGTATAATATTTTTGCGTCTTATGAATTTATGAGAATGCGAAAAAAGAAGGTTTCAGATAGATTGACCTTTGTTTCCGCGTAGTTAAGTAAATTGGATAAAATAGGAATTCCAGTGAATAGTGAACGTTATAATTCTTGTTATAAGATTGAGATAAAAAGAGAGAGGATCTTAGTTTTTTACATAATAAAAAGTTCCGTATTTTCTGTTGGTTATCTTTTTAGAATTCAGAGATAGTAGTTCAATTCTAGTTCGCAGATATATAGGTCTAGTACATTTCATCTTTTTTGTGTGTGTTAGAGAGACCCAGATTGAAGGATTCTCTGTGAATGAGATTATTCTATCTTCTTTGTTTTCCAAATGTTGAAGATGTTCCTCACATTATCCGGAAAGCAAAGTTCTACCAATACTGTAAGCTTAATGCTCAGTTCGCGGTTTGGATGCTATAAAACTTTGAACTTTGGAGCTCTGGAACTTTGAAAATGGGATTCAGTTTTTCAAGCATGTTGATTTTGTTTGATATCTTTATTCGACCTGAAATCTATCATAAGGTAGTTAAGTTTGTCAAAGAAAATATATTTGCTTTTGAACACGAGTGGGAGGGAATTAAAACAAAAGTAATGTATATACATATATATTATTATAAAGCGTTTCTTTACGGTCCTAACGTCAGTTACTGTTCAACAGCGTACATTATATCAGCCGAAATGAATATAGAGGATGAAAATATAAAATAACTGAAGACTTTCGGAAATTCCTACAGAGTCTAAGGAGAATAGATAGGATTAGATTACGAACACTCCACAAAAATCTAAATAGGTAATGCATACCGAATGTTGAAAATAATTATAGGTAAAATGAATATATTAGTAGTTATTCAATTTATAATATAAAAAAAAATAACTAACATAATTATTTCTTATTATATTATAAATAACATAATAAGAGATAATTTTCTTAAAAATGATATGTACAATTTTTTAAATTACGTATATACCAAATCACTCCTGAGTAAAATTAATGAACCATAACATAAATAAACATTATGAATATAATAATGTACCTAACCTAAACAAAAAACAAACAAAATTATGTTTGAATAAGAATATCACAAAATAAATACCAAATTAATGAGTAGCGAAAACTCCGAAAGTAAAAAAAAATTAAAGATGAATTATTGGGGCTATAATATAGCAGGCTGCATTACGCAGGTCTTAATACAATCGATTTTGAAAAATAAAAAAACAAAAGTAGTACTGTATATTATGATAATTATGTTGTATATAAGAAGTAGGAAGTGGAAAAGATTAAACAAGAGAAAATAAATTAATATATTACAAAGGCAAGATCAGCAGAATATCACTAAGTATATGCGAAATTAAATTACAACTGTGGGTATTTTAAGGAGGTGTACTATTTCTAATTTATTCGGTTAATTGTTTAAGAAAGATGTGAAAACTTTAATCTAAATTAAATTCATCCATGGAAGGATTGACATGAGAACGGCTCTAAATGTTATATGAAACTAATAAACGATTCACCAAAGAACTCTAATTGTCTGTTGGTTTTCAAGCAGCGACTCCGAGAACATTAGAGAGAAAACGATGTGATATCGATGCAACTTCGTTTAATAAAGTATCATATAGTCAAAGTTGATGGGTAATTCGGTATTAATAAGAAACAGCCGTCTTTAGTAGAATGTCATTGTTCGTTTTTCACACTGTCTCATTAATAAATAATTGTTTACCTAAGATAAGTCGTAAGTTATTACATCAACAAGACGCAAAATATAAGTCCTACATTACTTTATATTTTATTTCATTCAACAAAACCTCGAAGCATTTTTCCTCTCTACAGATAGAGTCCTCATTTATTTGTAAAGAATGGTATTAGTACAGATAGTACCCATTCATCAGTATAAATTATCATAACCTATACAACCGGCATATACTGCAATCCAACATATATATTAGGTATTACAAAATTGGGTATTTTAAAAAGGAGTATTATCACTATTTGGTTAATTTTTAAAGAAATAAGTAGAGTCCTTAATCTAAATGATCAACCATGGTAGGATAAAAGTTGAAATTTCCTTATATTTATATACAACAACATTGCGCCCTGCAATAGATTTAGTGCCGATATACGGACTGATAAGGCAGTCGGGAGTCTAGAGTCCCAAGAGTGTCTAGAGTGTTCCCACCGGCTCACCGCTTTTTGAGGCCACTAGAATTATGGGGTACGATTCAGGCAGGACCCTCACCCACCCAATTTTCAACCGACCTTCATCATCAACATCTGGATGATGGCGGATGTTGCTGAGGAGATTTTATCCTTACGAAGTAATCGATATGGGCATATCTACCATCTACTGTGAGTGACTTTTTTTCTCCTGTTCTCTTTATCGAGCCTCATATTTTGCTTATTTGTTTCGTTTCCTTAATTGTTTTCCTCACAAAATGAAATGCTATTTTTTTTTTTTTTTGTTTTGTTTGTATAAAGAAAATTCTCTTATTTTTGTATGTACATATATCACTCATTTATTTTCACAATTAACTCATATATTTTTTTGGAACAACAAGAAACAATTATTTATTTTTATTTTTTATTAATTTATATTTTAATTTAATTAAATTTATGTATCAGTTGGAAGGTTTATCTATTTTTTAATTTTCTTTATTATTTAGTTTATGTGATTTTCATTTCAGGTCTTTTTTTATATTTCGTAATCCGAAACAGCAAATATTTTTCTCTGGAGAAGAGGTCGGTTTTTCAGTTACGAAACGCCCCTCACCCTACCAGCTTCCCAAGAGCAAAAGTTGTCGTTTCCTCCAGCGACACCAGAATAAAACGGCACCCGAAATGGGTTGCGAGAGTGGCCAAATGAAGAAATAAGATTCGAAACGGCAGTCTTTTGACAGCTCTTATTCCATAATGGTCCTTCACAAAATTATCTGGGAAGAAGTTTCCACTATGTCAGGACAAGTTCACCCAACATTGAGCATTTTTATATTGTTTTAATGTAAAATTTATCAGAGATTTTAGACAACCCTACTTCTTCTTAAAGAAAAAGTGAAGTCAAGCATTTAGTTATAATAACAATCCTGTTGATAGAGTATTTAGAAAAAAAATGTACTTATAGGATGAAGATAATTTAAAAATTTTATATTGTAAACTATTTATATTGTAACATCAAATTCTTTTACAAGAAAAGATGTGAAGTGAGTGCTCGAATGTAGACATAAATGTGAAATTTGACAAATTACAAAAAAATTATATTCTACAATCAAGAGGTCTAACATCGTAAATATTTATAATATAATTGAGTTCTTTTACATTTTCAAAAAAATAAACACGAAAAACGGATGCTCAACATCATCAACTGGTTAATTATCGTTCCATTGCGACCAATATATTTCCAATTTAATTAATATTAAATTTGTGAATGCCGAGAGAAAACTCGAGTCGCATTAGTATTTAAATTATCTGTGAATAAATTGCGAAAATAGAGCAGAAGTAATTAAAAACTTCACGCTCTTGAATTAAAAAAAAATGATTATGAAAACACCAGTTGCATATTAAGTTTGTCGTTACATTTTTATAAAGAACTAGTAGTGAATTAATTTATGAAGAGATACATCTTTGGTTTTCTAAAGTGTTGACTTGAGTTAATTTATGATTTTTGCTTGGAAATTTTTCTCCATTATTTCAGTGTTTACCATATAAGTATTGAAGCATTATTAAAAAATATATGATTTTATTTGAAATAAATTTCTCTTATGTAAAATTGATTAATTTAATACAGTACAAATACAAACTATTTTCTTTATTTATTACTGAAAATAACAATATGACAAATAGTTAAACTATTTATTTTATTACATTACAACCCATAAGTGTCACTCACCTATTTATTAAGTATTCTACTGAGCCTCTCTGTTCAGATAACTTTAATATTTCCTTTAACGCGAACGTGATTTAAGTGAAATGTGGAAATATCATGTTATCCATTCTTATAACATGAACACAAATGAATTCTTACATGACATGAATGAATCAAATGAATCAAAACATGAATGAATATGATATGATATAACATCGAATGATAATCAGAATTATTGTTTCATCTCTCAGTAGCATTCTGAGGAATCTATACTGCTACATTATTATATAATGAAAGATCATAACATTTCTTCGTTGTGCGTTGAAGGATTGCGTGTTGATCAGGACTACATATGTGGGAATGCTCTAAGGTAGTGGTTGAGAGATTATAAGTTCGAAGAATGATACATTCAGCTTAACCCAGAAGAGCGGTCCCTCCCCGTTCCCTGTACCCCCACATATGTAATCCTGATCAACACGGACTACATATATGGGAATGCTCTAAGATAGTGGTTGGGAGAGATTAATATCCAAGAATGGGCTATTACCCAGATTATTTGTCATTTGAAAGTTTTTTCTCATTTGAGACTCAAGAAAATCGATTTGCTAGACAGAACAAAAAATACATGGTTCGACAAGCTATTGGTCAATCGCGACTCTTTTCCTTCAAAGTCTCCCAGATTCGATAAATAAATAAATGTAATGTCTATAATAATTAATTTCGTAGTTTGATTTTAATGCTTATTGAAGTGAAATGAAATAAACTGCAAATTATTCGTTGTGAGATAGCATACTTAAATAATTCCTATATGAAATTATGAGGTGAATATAATTGTGTGAATTAAGATAAATAAGGATGAAGATTGTTGTTATGATAGTTTTGTTATTGTTGAAGGTTTAAAGTACATGAATATGGGACAGTGGTCCCGAAACGTTGTACCATGTTATGATAATTTAATAAAAATTTCATTCAACTGGAAGTTATTAACCTCAAAATTTTGTCACAGTGGAATGAATGATCCCTCCCCGTTCTCTGTACCCCCCGACTCTTGAGCCAATATTTTGACTCCTGCTTTAAGTGGATCCAGCCCACTTCCTTATAATCCCATGTGTCAAAGAAACGGTATTTCATATATGTGAATATATATTAGATAATTTATTGTATTTATTATATTAGTTCTTTAAAATAAATAATAGAAAAAAAGATACTCAGCTAAATAACAAAAGAAGATTGAAGATTTATTCACTATTCTTTCAAATTAATCAACCAATATCATAGACATACATTTCACTAGGGATCTATTCATAGGCGTTCCCAGTGAGGATCAGAGGGTCAGGGTCAGCTGCCGCCCACCCCTAGAGGCGAAAAAATGATTAATTTAATAAAAATTAATTATTTCTTTCAAGTAAAAAATTGTTATATGAATTCAAGTACTGCTCTCATTATATATAATTTAATTAAAATTTTTGTTTCATTCTCCTTTTCTGTCCTGAAATGTCACAATCTGAAAGACCAAATGTGTAAGTGTTCGAAAATTGGGACCAGTTGTATCTAAAGCCATGAAATTATTTTCTGTGGTATCTTTAACTTCAGATATATGATATGAATGACAATGGAGGAAACTTATCGCCATACTTAGGTTAGGTTATTTTCAGGGAAGATGTGTACATGCAAAAACTTTCAGATTTCACTCCTACCTCACGACAGGTACTGTAAATTATCTTAATTTAAATTGTTCAGGTCAAAGGCTTGACCTTGAAGGTTTTAGGTTTACGATACGAGGAATATTTAATTATGTTAAACTAACAAGGAGCGACGTATACTGGGTAAATAAAATATTAGAATTAACGACACCAATAAAGAAAAGGTCCAACAAGAGCTGATATGGAGGGCTACCTTACTGTTGGAACCTGTAGACCAGTTACAAGCCCTAGAGGAGATATGACCAGCTGAACAAGTGAGTGTGCCACTAGGGTCAACCAGCATAGAGGCCGGCACTTCTCAACTGGAAGAAGACGAACAGGTGATCTATTGCAATATGGGCTTATAATGTCTCACCTCCAGTAATAGCATTGCATCTAGTCTCATCATCTCATCTCAGCAATACAAATTCCCAACAATCTAAATTCACTAACAAACAATATTATATTAACTTGGGATTATCCCCCCTCTCTACAGCTTACTTTTATTTATCTTTCAATATATTACTTTACTTTTATCAATTTTGTTATAACTAAACCACTTCTGAAAGTGATTACTTTAAGTTGATTCAGGCATTACTCCCCTATAAATGAGATGGGGATTATCTGGTCAAAACATTTGTTGTGTATGATATTTTCTCTTTAATTTAATTTAAATTTGAGGAATAGATTAGATTACAGCTTTATTTTGGGCGATCAACTTCTTGGTTATTACACCCTTTTTTCTTTATTTATTCTTCTTGTCTTTGGCATTTGGTAGATGAATATATCGAATAAGACTGTTTTCTTTTAACGATTACGCTGGTCAGTATTGGTGATTTATATTTTAGAATACAGTTGGATTTCTTTTATTCATTATTAGGTATTTTATTCTTACATTTGTTTAAACTATACTAGATTTCATACCTACTGAAATATAAGACTGACCACCTTAAAATTTAATGTTATTCACTCAAATTATTAGTTTTAGAAAACTGAGCCATTTTTAAAATCAATGTTGGCAATGGTCCTCACTCGGCTTTTACTCATTATTCCCTGCCCTTAAACATAACAATGCTGTTTCAATTGGCCTGTTGTTTCGACCTTACAAATACCGAATCACAGACCGCAGTTCACAAGTGGCGAGATTTTTTTTGCAGGGCACATTTTGACGACTCATAGAGAGTGAGGAACGCACAGTCCTCACGCTACATCTGGAGGAACTGGATGCGAGCTGTGTAGCAACGTTCGGACACCCAGAAGGCGACTCTACCCCCACCCATTGCCACGATAGGTATATATACAAAGAATTTTAAGAATTATTTTAGGAAAACCACGTAATGATCAACCTATTGAATCGGAACATAGACAATTAGATATCTTTATCCCGCAGCTCACAATATTATTAGAAATACATACTACAATTATTTCAAAACAATTACACCTGATATTGTTGATGCAAGAAATCGTCGTTATAAATATTTTATTTTTTAAATCAAGTCATTCTCTTATCATTATATTAATTTAACGCAAAGAATTCGTATATAGAAATAAACAATGAAATAGATAATGTTAAAGCAAGGTAATATAAACTTGTGTAGGTATGAAAATATGGCCTTAATTAAATTCATCACAAACATACAGAATTATAATATGACTAATGTCATAATTATTTTTTAAAATATTCATTTGAATCTGAATGTGGTATACACACTGACATATCACTATATTAAAGTGCGTTTACCGTCCAAAGTTCTACTTCTTTTATCATTTCCCTCCTACCCTTTACTGGCCTTTCTAATAAAATTCTTACTATTACAGTGCACACAGCAGGTCAAGAGCTAAACGAACGATAGAACACCGCTTATCTATAATAAACAACTACAGCTCTTAAATGAATTATACATCTTTACGTGGAATTACTAACCCTGAGATCTAGACGGATAATTTTTTATTTAGAGAAAAAAGGTTTCAATTTGTAATCAGAGTGGTTGTCATGGTCACCTGAACTGACGGATGAAAGTAATTGAGTATTACGTTAGAGTAATCAAAGGCAATTTAATATTGTTTATTATGGAAGTACTGGAGCTTACTAAAATTACATTTTTTTTTGCTTGATAATTAATAATTGACAAGTCCTCGGATAATTAATAAACATTCCAAAAACTCTTAAATAGAGAAAAAAATATGGCTGAATAATACATCAATATTGGGTTTGGAATATTTCTTAATTATCACATCACTTTCTGTTAATTTAAAATTACCATGTTTAGTATTGAATAGTATACAAGAGTGTGAATGTAAATGGAGAGTATTTTATTAATTTATTTTTATTATTATTCTATTTTATTTATTTATTATTTCTTGAGCATAGTTCCATTTTTTCTTTATTCTTCCGTTAGCATATATTTAGAGAGAGTATTTATTTATTTTCTACCTATTTTTTTATATTTATATATTTTTCATTTGTTTATTTATTTTTATTCTTATGTTATTTTATTTTAGTATGGATGTAATCAGTTTTCACTATTACTTATTGCCCAACATGTAGTGGTAAATTGTAATATTTATCAATTGTTAACGCCATACATAAAAATTAATATTTAAATATTTTGTTAATTAGACAGTAAATATATTTAATTATATTGTTTTTGTGAGAAGTATGTTTTGGTTTAAAAGAAAAAGAATTATACGTGTGTTGTGGTGTTTATCGTGAAATACTGCCAGTGGGATTATTTGCCACAGCAATACTACAAGTGGTGGCCTATGTTCGGTAGCTTACGTACTGTCGCCCAGTCGCTTTACTCCAGTCACCAGACCACTTTGTAATCATCGGTTCGCTGTGTGGGCCCACCTACGTTTATTAAAGACAGTACATCGTCTCCGACCTTTTCGGAACGGACCTCCCGACATCCGACCCATCGGAGTTCATCCATTGTAACTGGCAATTTTGTTTTGCTTTTTATTTGTAATTTTGCTTAAAAGGAAAGATTTTTTGTAAATTTTAATTTAGCTCTATATTTTTGGAAGATTTATCTTCATTTTTTTCAATTTTTTTTTTTGTATTTACTTGACTAATAAATGTTTCGATCCAAGCCAGCGTTTCTTTTGTTTCTTTTAGTTAAGGTTTCCTACAAAAAGACAGAGTCGATTTGAGGTGGCTTAAGAATCAATAAATAAAATAAAATAGTATTGAATCACTCTTATGACCCGATACAAAATCTGGTGAAGTAGGACGTAAGTTATTTCTTCAATGTAGAAAACGAATAGAGGTTTAATACAAGGGGGTGGCATAAACCTACTCTTCTTCAAAGCAAAACTGAAGCCAAAAATGCAATGCATACGAAGATTCACATTGATGTTAGTTGGGAAGTCGACCATTGTTATATAAACTGAAACAAAGCATCCAGCGATTGGTTCGTATTCTTCCCCTACTTCTTTGTCACGTCCCTGAAAGGCACATCATTGTGGTTCTTTTTGGTTTAACTTTTACTGCCAGCTTACTCCTTCCATTACATCCCTACCCAAGGGCGTATCCAGGATCAAAGAGGAGGCTTCTAGCCATAGTCAATCAGGGCGTGACATTTCACTCCTAAGGGAGGGGGATTCTGCACCCTTCTTCCTATCGCTTGGTACGCTCATGCTCCTTCCTCTAAGGATTTATATCAGATAAAAATTTATACTAATAAGAGTTCATGTGAAAATTGAGACAGATATAGAATCTCGTTTTAAAAAAAAAAAAAATTAGTGTACATTTTTAACATCTTGGACAAAAATGTTTACCATTAGAATTTTATTTTGAACAAACAAGGAGAGATCCAATTATAACACAATAATTTTATTAGAAGGCCACTTTGAGAAGAACTTATTATATTTGTTAGACGTATTGAATAGATAGAAATTGTTAATGACATTTGCAGGGTATCACATGGTGAGGCGATAGCCTATAAAAGTTTCGAAATATATTTGATTTAAAAAAAAAAAGATTGTTAGAAAAAGATAATTGGTCCTACTACATCTTACTACACAAATAAAATTTACTTTTATACGTTAGAACTTATTTAGCTCGCTAAAGACAAACCTTAATGTCAAAACGAGGGTTGTTGGTGACAAAAATAAATTTAATTTTATTCATTATTTTAATAACCATGATTAAAATTTAAATTAAAATGAATGTTAATCCACTCTGAAAGTCATTAGCATCGGACTGTTTACATTCAAAGCTTTCCATGACATAATATTTACGTGGGAGGGTGGTTTTATAAAATATTGTATTAAATCGGCCCACTCCTTGTACAGTACATAATTTCATGGAGACTAATGACTATAAAATGATGCAAATACTATGATAATCCATAGACATCATTATACATGTTCACAATATACATATATAAAAGCATCTGCTAATTATTGTAATATAATATAATATTAATTATATTAATAATCTTTAATATCGTCTATTATGTTGTAATCGTTTAAAATAAGCAGTTATTTTATGTAAACATGTTTATAAAATACGAAATGATTTTCGTAAACGAGATCTTTTTGCAATAACTGCCTAAATAAAACCGATTCAACTCAATATTTTTAAGATTTGTTTAATTTATTGAATCTTGTATTTTTATTTTTGAAATACCTCTTAAGTCAAATCGTAATTTATTATCTATAAATTATTAACTGTCATTTCCTAATTATATTTGAAACATAATAAAATAATCCTGAACTTATTAGCAATTTTTGGTGTATATATTCTAACAATGAGTTAAATAAACAATAGAAAAATCCGCAGTAATCAGTTAAATGGATGATAGACGATTGATTGGATTAATGCAGCAGCTTTCAATATTAAGTTAAAAAAAATCTGAGAGAAAAAAAAAATCCTTTGCAGTCCATTAGCGATGGGAACAATCCTACCTTATATTCTAAATCCAATATTTTTCCTGGGTATACTTTTAATTTATATATTACTTCATTCTCTCATCACCTGTACATTTAAAATTGAAGTCGATAAAAAAAAAAATTAGTAATAATCTAAGGTTAATTTTAATTTATATTACAGTTTTATTTACGCAATTAATATTAACTTAATATTTTTATGATTTATCCAAAAAAGAGATAATTTATTTTATAAGTTAGTAGGCTATTGAGACATCATTTGAATAAATTTTAAAATTCGAAATTCATTATATATTTCGAGGCACAACAACAATATAAATAACTAATGAAAATAATAGTCAGCTTACAAGTGATTTTTTGTATATTCAATAAAGAACAGGTATAAATAATGGAGAGCCGGGAATTATTTTGAGAAAAAAAAAAGACTGTTTAACCAATAGAGTTGAATAATAAAAAAATTAATACCTTAAAATGTAGTAGCTCTCAATAAAACGTTTAAAAAAACTGTATTATAATAATGTATTAATGGTAAAATCAGTTACCACGTGTTAGTAAAGAAAACCAATTATTTTAGATCTTGTTTTTCAGTATGTTTAAATAAAATTGATAATTAAAAATAAATTAGAGAAAAATAATCCCTTCAAGGTTAAGAGTAAAATGTCACACCAATACAGTATGTGAACCATTTTTATACAATCAAATATAACAAATCAGTAAATAATCAATATGGATTTTCGAAAAATAAGAGTTGCTACGTCATTTTAAAATCAATAGATAAATAAATAATAATGATACCTCGATAATTTATTTTAAGATATATAATTTATAATTTATTGAAACTTTAATAAACTATATATAAGTATGTATAAATGTAAATAATTAACCACATTAAATGATTTTGAAGCATCATTTTGAACATGGGGCGAAATCCCGAAATATTAATGGTGTAGTGAGATATTTGCTTTAAATAAAATTGGGAAAAGACCCAGAGGAAGGCATGTGCATCTCCTGGGAGGACCGTGTAAAGGAGGCATTCAGGAAGCGTGGACTGGATTGGAGTAGAAGAGAGTTGGTTCAAGAGAGAGATTTGGGTTAGACTCTCTATGTGGGATCCTCACACCGCACATCGGTAAAAGAGGCAATGACTATGATGATGATGATGAGGATTATAAAACAATAAATAAGTAGAAGTTTTCAAACCCAATATTTGAACATAATGTTTTTTGTTTTCCATCTACTTTGTCATTTCTGACATACAGGGAGATGGGTCTTAAAGGTAAAAATCCTATTCCAAACAGAGTGATTCCGTGGGACCGCCACAAAAA
This sequence comes from Halyomorpha halys, assembly GCF_000696795.3. Taxonomy (NCBI): domain Eukaryota; kingdom Metazoa; phylum Arthropoda; class Insecta; order Hemiptera; family Pentatomidae; genus Halyomorpha; species Halyomorpha halys. The sequence continues at coordinate 307,617 of NW_027111402.1, forward strand.
CAAATTTCAGCATTTAACAATCAAATTCAATTTAATTCAAAAAGACAAAACAATCATTTTTGAACGTTTCTAGGGAATTAGAACAACAAATGGAGTTAAGAATGGAATTCCATAGAGAAGAGGACCGGAATAAGAAATATCTACTTCATATTAGTTATATTATCGCATTAGGTTGGAGAAGGTACGGCGGGATATATCGGAGGTGTGGTTTTCTAGGAGAGAATTTGAACAAAGATGTCTCCAAGGTATAGACGGATATGTGGAATTTTATTTCATAATGGTTTAGCAACAAGTTGGAATGCAAGGAATAGTTTTCTGGAGGTGATAAAACCCTGTTATAATTGCCTCTGTCTTGTCAGTATTTAAATCCACGTACAGATTGTATTTTGGGTGTCGAATAAGGAGGTGGAAGTCAAAGATGAAGATACTGAAAAGGCGTGATGAATTCTGAAGGCACCACAGGCAAGTGGTCGGCTAGATGTACGTTTATCTGGAGCCAATTCGTATTGGAAACAATCGTTAAAGAAGGAAAGTACTGTTGGATACAGGAATATTTCCAGTTTTAAAAAAATCTAGAAGGATGAGAATTGTTAAGTCTTGGTGTTCAATAGCAGTCGGCAAGTTGTTGGATATTTTAAGGAGAGCGGATTGTGTTGAATAGTTTGGTCGAAACCCGCAATGATGGGGGTTGATAAGGGAACGTTCTTCTGAGAAGTAACACATGGAGAGAAATAAATAACACTGAACTGCTTGCAGAGACTGGCCAATCAATATCAGGGGATTAAGATGGGAAGGGACATGTTGCTCGAAGTAATCCATCAGGATGCCTCTAAGCAGCAGTGAATGCCAGTACAGTAGGCTGCTTCAGGTGGCCAAAGATCTTTGGATACTTTGTAGAGTCAACCGAAAAAGAAATATATCTTTATATATATAATTTGAAAAAATATCAAATTGTTTTATTTTTTTTTTTTAAAAAGGTGGTCTTAAAGAGATTTTTTAAAGAATTATTTTGATTGATACATCACAATTAAAATAAGATTGTTTCATACATATTATATTGTATACTGTAGCTACCAGTTTTATTTGATGCGTTTTTAGAATGTAAATAATAAATAAAGGCTATATGAAGCAGGTTTGTACAAGTGCTTAAAGCTAATACAAAGATGTAGACACTCTTATGTGACCTAACGAAATGGAGGGAATTAGTAAAAGGTACGAGGGGCTATTTAGAAAGTGTTGGAATATGTCCCATCCAAGAGGGAAGCAGTATTACACTTCACGAAGGTCATTTGTTATTTTTTCAATTTGCCTTATTCCTCTTACAGGACTCCACAGTCCCAGGATGAAATTGCGACTTGTTTCTTACTCATTCCTCTCAGCCTCTGAAGTTTATTCATTCTGACTGTGAAAATTCTCATTTATCTTTTAGATTGTACAGAGCCAAGTCAATGTAGTAATGGTATTCCAGCCACGGACGAAACAAGATTTGGAACCTATTATGCTGGATCAGTCAGTGTCTCATCAATTTTGCACATCAAATTTTTAAAAATATTATAATTGAAATAAACATTAACGTGATTTAGGTATTGAACATACCACAAGATTTTGTTTTCATACAATCCTGCTGCAATAACGGCCTAGGAAGTTCGTTTCTTAAGGTTTGTATTTTGTAATTAGTGTCTAAGCCAACTATATAAAGTAGTATAGAAAATTATGAATTGAAAATTGCGAAAAGTTATTGACTAAAAAGAACAAACTAAACGTATGCTAATACATTCCTCATCATTGTAGGAAATTAATTAAAATGGTTTAACGTAAATTAATTAAACATGACTCTTGAACTAGCCCTAATTTCACTGGATTCCCAATCCACAGAAAACGGAAATGACGAAAACATTTTGTAGAAGATAGGTTCACTGTTGTGAAAATAATATGCTGATCTACTGAACAACACCAAGATGAAACTACTATTTTTGTTACAAATTAAATTTTGTCCAAAAACTATATACGACATCGATGAAAGCATAACCAAAATACATTTAACTAAATTAATTTTCACTTCTTTATTACTTTCTTACACCTGACCAACGTTTAGGGCTCTTTGCCAACTATCCAGAACAAATATAAATATTTCTAATCAGCATTTAAAAATAACGTATAGTGAATAATGTTGCTATTGCACTTTAATAGATATCTTTATTTACACATTTAGATACAACACCTAATATTTAAATACATATACACCAGCTAATTCATTTATGACCACTAAGCAAATATAAAAAAATTCTTGAGATTGAGCCAAAGAATCTTAGTATTATTTCTATTTTTTCTTATCATATAAATAATTTGTGGAAATTTGTCATTAAAGGTGTAGAAAAGTAATAAAGAAGTGAAAAAAATTGTGAAAATCAATTTCCTGAAAATAAATATGATAAAGCTTAACAAATCCTTTGGAATTTTAGTTGTAACAGTAGAACTAATCATATTATGTTTAAAATAAGCAAAATGTATATAAATTTCACAAAGAACACAATAGGGAACCTAAAAATTGTTTTCAAATGGACTTTGAAGGAATGCCTGCATTTATAGGAACCTTCTTGAGTCTAGGAAACATTTGAAGAATAGTTATTGTATTTCAATTTTAAGATTTTTTTTTCTTCAAAATTGTAGAACTGATGAGGAGTCTTAAAGTTAAGATAATTCCTGATTACCCAGAAAAGCTATGGTTTTCATTGCGTTGATTTTTGATACTGAATATTTTCGCGATACCTGAAAAAAAAAAAACGATTTCGTAGACATATTACTGATTTTTGGAATATTGTTGAAATAAAGTATGAAAAGATATCTCTCTTATTTCTTTCAAAGTAATAATTCTACTCACGCCAACTGGTAAGATAGTATGAATTTATTGTAAACGGATTTGAAATGGAGTCTGGGTCGTTAACTATTACCTAGAATCACCACATCAATATTAAGCTAACCCGAAACCTACGCAAGGTTGCCATTGCTCTTCAACTGAAAATCTAGACTAATAAAACCTGCAACCATCCTCATCTATAAAACAATATTAAGATCATTATTACCGATGTACTGCTGTGAAGTTCTGGACGAAAAAAAAAAAAAATTGCAATCATCCAAAAGAAGGTGCTGAGAATCGCCTTAGAAGCCTTTTAGTTTCTAAAAAAAAAAAGGCAAGTACATGGAGAACTACAACTGGAATCCATGAATGAATTCTTTAAAAACATTATACAAAATTTGATTTCCCATTATCCACAGCTAAAGAAGCATTGACCTACCGTGTGAGAAATCCAACTTCCTCTCGAAGACTAAGCCCAGGATATTCCAAGGCATTCTGTTTTGAAATTTATAAATGCCTAATTTTATTATTATCATTTTTTTATTTATTTATTTCTCAAATTATGTTGTCATTAATTAAGTCAGTTATATGTTACAAATTCTAGATTTATTTATAGTATGTTGGTATTTTTTTCTCTTTCTATGATTTTTTAATTACATAAATTATTTTTATATTATTATGTTTGTCGGATTTAAGTAATCCGATTTTTATCATTATTTTCTGGTTTTATACAAAGTTGGGGGTCTCATTTTCTTATGCCCCCTTTGCCGCGGGCACCGGAAGGCCCCGAAGACGCTGCGACTGCAATGCCGCCCCAGCCTAAGCAGAATGCAAGCTAAGACTCGGCCTACACCTACCATTACGCCTGAGTTCGGGACATGCTGGCCAGCCTCTGAGAGAAAAGGACGTCTTTTCAGACACCAGACGAATACACATGGTTTTCACCATTTCGCCCACAGCACACCGAGACGAGAGAAGCGACTAGGATACGTCACCGGCGCAGACGTCATCAGATAAGCACATAATAGCCATCATATATAAGCGACCCTCAGGGCGGAATCAAACCGGTGCCGCTGCAGTTCTCAGGTTGCAAAGACCTAAGCCTGTAATTCCTGAGTTAACCTACTCACAACTAGGGGCTACATGAGGAACTCGATTTGGATATTAAGGACGCAGAGAAAATAACACAGAGTATAATTCTGGATACCCTGGAATCATCCACTACCCCATGCGCATGGTGTGCATTCCATAAAATGGTACTGATATATCAGTGGATGACACAGAATTTATTCATTTCTCATTTTTAAAACTACTACTGAATCTGATATAGCACAATATTTTTAATATAATATTATAGAATTTAAATTATTGATTCCGATTTGGTGTATTTATAAACTGTAAGCTAAAAAATTTACGTTTATTAATTTATAAAAATGTAAATGATTTAAGAGTTAAAGAACTACTCACGCGAGAACAATTGTACTCCACAGAAACACAAGGAGGACTAGGTTATACTAGGCGCAAAAAAATGAGCATTAATTAACTTGATAATTAGTTTCTAAGCGTAGTCCCTTAAAGATTTTTTTTCAATATCAGTTTACTTAAGGATACTGCAAGGCAAGTCCAACAGAATCCGTGGCGATCATAACGATACCTTGCCCTAGGAAACATGGCCGGGGACATTCCAACTAATTTGTGACGAAATTTATCTTCATTACAAAGCTAAGGGATCCTAGGGCGTCATGTCGTGATTAATGACAAGAAAATCTGAAGCAGGAGCCGGAGCCAGTGTAGGTGCATAGTTTCTTTACTGCGGCAGAGGGCGCCTCAAGGGACTGTGTCAGACAGCTCCAAGATTTATAGAACTCAAGAGAAAAATGAATGCTCAACAGTCTACCACTTGGCAGCTCTAGACCATCTCTCATAAAATATTGCCTTTATATTGATTCAAATAATATAAGCTTATAACTTTCTCCCTTTCTGGTTAACAATATTCTCAATAAAAACTAAGCCCTGACAACCCCCTAGGATATATCTCATCAACATCGCTTTAATTTTTCTTTTTAAAAAAATGTTTTCAAATTTCAGCTGAAAATTTTATTTATTTATTTTTTTAATTTCAAGTTTCAATTATTAAAGGGAATCAATGAATGCCATAAAACGAAAGTTAAACTATTTGCAGCTACGAAATTTTTCAAAAAATTTAAGCAAAAAATAATGAATTTTTCATATATAACAATAAAAAAGACCAACAAATGCACAAAAAAAGACTACTACTGATAAAAGATAAAATTGATAGAGGTAAAGATGATGATTGAAAAAAAAAACATGGAATTTTATAGAGGTGGATAGAATGACTGGACAACTACGTTATGGAGTGATTGAAAAGAGAGTTGCTTCAGTTATGGTTTTTGCGATTTCTCGGTTAGCGGGGAGTATAGATCTGTCTTTATTAGATTTCTACCTTTCATGAAATCTCAATAGGGGATATCACATGAGATAGCATTCATCAGGTGAAAATCAGATTTTAAATTTTATGGAATGAAATAAGAAGCTCTCTGAGTAGTCACGCAAAAGTTTATATCTTTAAAAAAAATATCAACATTTTCTTCTTTAGTTTTTCGTCCGAAATCAGCAAACTATCAGATACGATTACATAGCAGATTGCTTTCTAATAGAAACAAGATTTGCAATTACACTTTCCTAGAGTTCGTCCAGTTTTAATTTTGAGTCAGAAATCTGGGAATATACTATGTAAGAGAAAACGTTCTTATCTTCGAGAAATCTTAAAAGAAATTATTGGTCTTGTTAGAGAAGGTGCTGCCTGGAAAAGAAGAAAGAAGGTTGAAATCGCGGGATTTTACATATATACATAGATAGTACATCCCTAAACCGGTTAGACTAGGGAGACTTCAGTGGACCAGCCACGTCTAATGGACGATGCCGAGACGCACAAGAGGTTGTAAATTTCATTTTATTTTATTTCATGGACCCAAAGACTCCACTGCACTCAACCAAGAGAGTAGAAGTGAGCCACGTACTACTGTATATATATATTTTTTTGGATATATTGTTTTTATGTAGACATTAACTTGTGTTGATTTCGTAATTGAAGTTTTAAATCAAAAAATCTCAAAATGGGATTTACAATTTAAAGGACGCATAGTGTTGATTATAAACACCGTATTAAAAAAAACATCGTTAGTAGAGTACATGACGTTGACAAACGTTTTTTTCATCTGTGCGCTATGATGGAATTTGAATTTCTGGACTTTTTACACAATGGGTTACTGACCCTTCATACTACCTATCGAGCTGTTCCGTCTCTAATCAGCATGGCCACATCGAAATTGTCCTTCTTCAGAGTTATAGCTCTCTCGAACCACTATCTTCCAACAATAAATCAAAGGCGACACGATTCAGTTGGCATCTATTGATTCATTGGCTGTTATCAGCGCTCGTAGATTGTCCGCGTCATTTCCCGGCTGAATACCCTGTGATGTTGGCAAAAAAAAAATAAGCTAGACCTTGTTAAGTTCTAAATATGACATGAAACGAAGAACGCAATGGTTGCACGAAAAAAAAAATATGAAAATTATTATAGAGTGATTAGTGAAGAATTAAAAAAGAAATATTACAATTCGTTTCGCTACTATAATATTTGATATTACTTCATTCAATTATGATTAATCCCTTATAGGTCACTGGTACACTTTCGTTACTTTGGTTGAATAGTTGCACATCAGGCCAAAAATAGTTTTTACATTGTATTTGACGTATACTATAGATTGTTATGTAAACTGTGGTAACAATTTCACAACCCTGCTAGCTTTGAGATAGTCCATACAAGGAATATAGTTGAGAAAGAATTCCCTATCTACGGTAATATCTTTGAAACTCGTGCATTTTAAAACAATTTTTTTTTTTTTTTGTGAGAGTGCCTCTATTCAAGCGAAGCTACGACAAGTACTTGAGCGGAATTCGTAAATGAAAATGTTTCAAATAGTTTCATTGGAATCTAATAGAAAACAGAAAGGCTAGGAAAAAAACAAAACAATTAGGCCTCTCACATCATTGAGCAGCAAAAGGTTGGTACAGTAGCTGAATTACGAAATTCAACGGAGATAAAGTGAAAAAAAACTTTATTGGTAAACAAATGGTACAATAAACATTACGACATGCTACAACTATTACTGGTACAGATCTGACAAGCTTGGGATTTATGGGGGTATATATAAGTGCTGTGGAGGGAGGTGGCTCGGAGTTGTTGAGTCAGCAGGAATTGCTACCATAACTCTGTACCAATCACCGCCTGGCGCAGCGCACAATGGTGGAAAGTGTAAAAAAAAAACATCAAAATAGAAATTTATCAAATCATATTGATGAGTCTTATTTCTTACAATCAAATATCTATAAAGTAATTCACCGTAATTGATTCTCCCATAATACACATTGTGAGCCGTAAACCAAATTTTAAAGACGTTATTTCGGCATTGGGAAAAGGTTAGTTTTTACTAGTTGTTGTTACTTTGTTTTTAACTGTCCAACAAAAAATATTTCGGCCAAGTGGATACCACCAAACGTTAGTGTATACATTGTAGTTTTTCAAATTTAGGTTTATTTCTTAAAATATTTTATCCTAAATTTAATACTGGAAAAAAAAATCGTTATTGCACATTATTGATAAATAAAAAAAATGAGCTTTATTGACCTTTGTGATGAGACTAATTTCCCATAAAAGTGTACATGTTGGAGCTACTATTGTGTAAGTTTCATTGGCATATTGGGATGTATAAACTCAGGGACCTTCTTAGAAGGTGTATCCAAAATAAGGTGAGAACAATAATCAAATTAACTACTATGAATCAGAATAACATTTTATTTATAGGGAAAAATGATGAGAAAATTTATATTTATATTCTTAAATCAAAATAAAAAATAAAATGCATTCAATTGCACTCCCTAAATACCGTAAAAATTCATGACAACCATAGAAAATTTAAAGGTTTTAGCACAACAATGACAGTTACCCACCACTCTGGGGTGGTTCCCAAACATTTTTCGCCGCGTCACCTTTGCTGTATTAAAACAAAATTCGACTAGTCGAGACTAAATAAATAATCTAAATTTTCGGCTCTTTTTTTGAATTTATATAAAGTCGGGGTCGGGGGTCTAATTTTCTGATTTTTCCCCTTGCCACGGACACCGGAACACCACGAAGACGCCACGACAGGAATGCCACCCCAGCCTATGTAAGCTGGGACCTACCATCACGCCAGAGTCCAGGACTTCTCGATCGAGACAGACCTATGCTTTATTTCTTGCACCAGGTGAAGACACATGGTTTTCACCATTTCGCCCACTGTACACTCTGACGAGGAAAGCGACTAGAGGACGTCACCAGATAAGCCATATCCCTTTACTTATGAGGCCACCCAAATCTGTTCTTAAATCATATAATCAAAATGATATTACTAAACTAACACACTAACCCCAGCTGCCCCTTCAGCGAATGAACTATTTGAAATAAAGGGAAAATATACATGTTCATTAATAAGCAGAAAGTCTCTCACATTTTTAACCACCCCTTTGTTCCACACTCCTTTAATTTTAATTTAACACTTGAAACTACAATCGGGGAACCTGGAGTACAGCACAGACAGGCCCCGATGTAAACAATCATCATCGGAGCGTTTGAGTATGTAGGGAAAAAAAATGTAAATTCTGGAACGCACTCTATGATTCTCATTTTTTAAAAATATTTCGCAGAACACCTGGAAGTCACGGCACCCACTTTGGAAAATCTCTTATCAAGCTTTTGTCTTTTATACACCTACAACCACGATTGTCTACCTCGTCTACCAAAACATTGTTCATATTTCATTTTTTTTATAAAATAGCAATATTATTTTAAATCTTTCTTTTTTTCTAATTCAGTTTATCGACGGGATTATATTTCAATATAATCTGAGATAAAACAGTTTTGAGAAAATTATTAAGGAGATTTACCAGAATACCTGTTGTAACCAACAACATACATGTGATATACAATATAAAAATATATAATGTATATGTTGATATATACCATGTTTAAGAATGTAAATATATTTGTTTTGAAGGTGCGTGTTAAGCAAAGACATGCACAAGGCAGTACATATCAGCTAGGTACCTTGGTAAATTCCACCATACCACAGAGTCTAAAACTAAATTTCGACGAGACTTTGCCTGGTCAGTTCCAACTTCATTATTAAGCGCGAAGGACATACTATGCAATACCTCATCACAGAGCCTCAAGGCTCATCACTGTCCCTATTACTAAAACTCCGTAAATATCAATTTACTTTATTTGATGGACACGAAGATTCGATAGTATAGAACATGGACCATTCATTAAAAAAAAGGTTAATCCGATTTCGCCTAGCCAGCTCCAACTTCATTATAAATCGTTGAGAACTTACTTAATTGGTGCAATACTTTATTACTGAACATCGACGCCACTATCACCACAAGTTCTGGAAAAAATCCGATGTCTGTACAGAGCAGAATGCTGTACAAAACATAGACCATTCAGCGAATAATAGAAGTGAGTTATGAAGTTTCTTCTCTTTCATACAAAGATCAATGATAATTTTTAGGTAACTTCAGTTTATGAAGGATATATTTTTAGTTTAAATTAAAACATAAGACTCTTCCAGTAAAATATCATTAAGTTTAAAATATAGTTCATCACGAGATTTTCATATTTATTTTATACATTTATATATCTTTTCCTGACTAAAGACCCTGTAATGGCGAAAAAAAAATTAAGCTTGAAATCGTTAAGTTCTAGATATGATATTAAAAGGAAGTAGTGGTGGCACGATACAAATAAGACATTTTTATGGGAACAAAAATAATTTTCGGGCGATTTGTAAAGAATTAAAAATAAACTATTACAATTCGTTTCGTAACTAAAACACAATCGCTACAGCTTCTGGACTAATTAAAAAGACTCAACAGCATTCACCAAAGTTATTTCCAATTCTCTGTTATTTAATCTACACCATATTCCACACTGAGTTTATAATACGTTCAAATCACTAACATTTGATAAAAATTTTATCTTTACCAACGTTTATGCAGAAACCGTAGTTTCATGATTATGTGAAGTAAGCATTTTAAGTCACTTGTGATCAACAACATACATTAAATATAGAATATAGAAATAAATAATGTATATATTGATATAGAAGGCCTCTAAGAATACAAATAGAAGTGTTATGTAATAGCCAGGATACCTTGTCTAATTCCGCCCGTGCTTACAATGAAGGCACACACTGAAAAATTACCTTGCAACGGGACTTTGTGTGGCATGCTATTCTTTAGTATTATGCGTTGAGGACTTACTTAATAGATGCAATACTTCATTACTGAGTCTCTGAGGCTCATCACTGCCACTATACGCTACAACTTCATCATAAAATTTCAGTTTATTTCATGAATCGGAAGTCTCGACCGCATAGAGAGTAGATCATTTTCACCAATATCCACATTGAAAAGGCACGTAATATTGCAAAGAAAAATTGACACACTATAGAACCTCATACCACCCTTAATCTCATATCTTACCTATAATCCCTTAAACTGTCTTGTAAGTCTGAATACTTCACCTTCAACGACCAGTTCTTTCATTAGACGTCTGCACTTGCTATGAGTAATTGCCTTGCTCCCGATATATTTAACATAGTCCTAAATGATCTCCTTGACTCTGTCACTCCATTATTCCCTGGAGACATTATTTTTATTTAAAAAATACTCTCATTCCTAACCCTGACAAAACTCCTGAAATTGTATTACCTTTCAACTCATACCACCCTCGCTTTTGTTTCACAGTTTAACGTGACATTAACCACTCTCTCTCGTTCCTGGATCTCCGGATTACAAGAAATTCCGATGATTCCTCTTCAACCAACTGGTACATCAAACCTACCTACTCTGGCCGTATCCTTAATTTTTTCACTCAACACCCCCATCAACAAAAAACAACGTAGCCAAAAACCTCATCCACCGATCTCATTCTTTATCTGACCCTCAGTACCATCAAAAAACGTATTAAAAATATTACTAACAACTTTCTACTAACCGTCACATAGAAACTTTTAGACTCATATAATAATTCTGTCACAACTTTACTTCCTTCACATAATACTTCTCGACCTACCGCTGCGTTATTGTCGTGCAGATCTCTCCCATGACCTACCACTCTAACCAAAGTATAAATCCTATAATAAGCCCTTCCTCCTTTTTAGCAACTTAAAAGACTCCTTAGTCCTCTAATACCGCTCCAATATAGTTTATCATATCCCTTGTTCAACCCCAAACTGTAACTCAACTTATGTCGGTGAAACCAAAAACTATCTAAAAGCCACAACATAAATCATACATTAATTCCTATAACGAACTTGTCTCCAAACTCTCTGATCATGCTTTGACTTTAAACCACATTTTTGACTTTGACAGAGCTTCCATTCTTACTACGAACTAATATAAACTAATAAAACTAATGTTTATTCAATTCTTAGTTTGTATCTAGTTTTTCATTTAGCCCTGACGAAACCCCTCAAAGTGGGGTGAAACGTTGGTTAACAATAAATAGTTTTCATTTACTATTTTGTTACCTTTAATGACCTCCATTCGGACTATCTTCCTACAAAAATACATATCGTTCTGACAAATTGTAACGTACAGTAGCATTCCATCAGCCTACAAAAAAGCTAACCAATATTTATATAATATTGTTGAATTTGGCAAACTCATTAGGATAAAATGACTTTTAAGCTTAGTAGTCCAGAGAAGAAAGAAGAGTCGAGTTAAACTAGGCAATGCATTAACTAATGAGTTTAAGATTAACGCTGAGAAGACCCTATCCCCCTCTGCATTGTTCAATGTAATTTTGGAAACAGCAATTAGAGCTTTAATCTTAATACTAATTAGTGTAATCATATTACAGACCAGTTACCGCATTCGAAAGAAACTATAACTGCTAATTTTAATTTATCTTTAGTTATCGTTTATAGTTGCCTATGATCAGTGAAGAAGGAAAAAAAATAGTAATAAAGTATAAATCGCTCCTTAGGCCCCACGTTATTTTTCCTTGAAAATAACGACCCCGAAATGATGTCTCTAATATGCCCACAATATAACTAAAATATACCCCTATATAAACAATTATTGAACTAGCCTAGGAGTTGGATAATACCTACCCACCTGTGGAATTATCGTAATATAAGGTGAG
>NW_027111402.1:321485-322013 GCF_000696795.3 Halyomorpha halys
TAGACGAGAAATAAATAAAATAAATGAGAGACGAATATACATCCTTTAAGTGTACAAATAATGGATGAACTTAAATATTAAAGGATGTTCATGTATTCAAATGAGGATATTGTCATTAAAACAGTTAATATTGATGAGCAAAGAATAATAAATAGGAAAATGAAGAACTTGTTTTAACACAACATTTATGTTGAGGATACATATAGAAATGTACGAGTTGAACCATTCAAGATGGAGATGACATGAGTGGTGTATAGCTTTGGCCTTTTTCTAATTCATGAAGAAGTCCATCAACTTTCTGGAGAAAATGAAAAACCAAATGGGCTCTATTTGATATTGGCAACCAACTAAACCTATACTTTCATTCTTTTCCAATTCATCGAATAAATCAGGTAAATGTAGAGCACCATTTTCACTTATTTATTTGCACTTAGGATTCAACCAGAGTAACTTTATTGGGGTTAGTTACTTTCGTTTCACCATTCATATTAAAATTTTTGTATTAAAAATGCAAAGATCGAAAAAAAA
>NW_027111402.1:322063-323932 GCF_000696795.3 Halyomorpha halys
TAATACCTACCCACCTGTGGAATTATCGTAATATAAGGTGAGAAAAAAAAAAACGTTAATTAACAACTTGAAAGCAGTGTATATGTACAAGAAAGAACAGCAGACCTGCATGAACTAAAGTTTAATAATAAAAATAAATAAATGTTCACAGAATGAAAAAGGAAAAAAAAGAATTCTTATCAATTAATAAAATAAACAAAACTTATAGGTTGACTTAACCTTAATTTAAATGGCCTGGCTTAACCTAATTAATTAAATTTACCCTATTATATAAAAGAGGAAGATAAAATAAAGGTTAATTCGAACCCTACGTAGTTCTAGGGTGTACGTTGTCCTGGCAGAACACAAGGTCCTATATTTCCTTTTCGGCTACCGTCTCACCTTCCCTAGAAGTATGAAGATGACCCCTGCCACCACTCTCCTATCAAGAACGTGATGAAGAAACGTTACCATGCACTCCACAATATCCATACTTATAGAGTTAATTCCCGTCCATAGAAGTTGAACACCATAATTTAGAAAAAAAAAACATACACGATAACATTTCTCATACGGTGATATTTCGATACAAACAGTAGAGAAACAGGGTCTGATAAACTATCACGACTTCATATTGAACAATCGTAACGTTTTCAAAAACAGTAACCTTCTCAAAACCATGCCCCCTTTTCTGCGCAGATATCGCTAGTGTTTTTATTTCACCATGATAACCGTAACAAAACCTTAGTTGTTTCATAAAATAATCGAAATAAGAAAACAATTTTTGCAGCAGTATACGTACATTGGTCTTGATGGAATTTCTAACGTCTGATTTAAATTAAACATAGTTTATTAATAAATTTATGATTATTTTATGTGTTGATGGTAACTTATTTGTAATGGCTTACAAATAAAGGATTATAAAGTAAGGTTATATGGTACTGTAACAGAAACTCTTAGGAAATCATATTATTACGGTTAGGAAAAAATATACTCAATTTTTAATAACTATATGCATAATATAATTAAAAGAAAAAAGATAAAGAATGAGGACCTGATAGCTAATTGGGTGGGGCAAAGGTTCGAGCGCTAAAAAAACCGTTTTTACTAACGATACATGATATTGAATATCACTCAAGCTTCGTTTAGTTTAAACCATCCATCTTTTAACATTTCATTTAACACCAAGTTTCTACGATGTCCGAGACACAGCCTAAAATTTGAGGATACTATAGAAACAGAAGGTGGAACAAGAAGAGACTGCCGATCAGCCTAAGCAAGAGGAGAGACAGGAACAACGCCACAGCCGCAGCAGCAGAAAGTACAAAATGAAGCAAAGCCAGCAGTGGCGCAACCACTTCCTCCAGTTCAAGACACAGGTAAGCTACCAGCACCGCGGCATTTGGCTAAAAAACAAACACCATACCGTAATGATCCCATGTACATGGAATCACTGGTTGCTGAGGGTGATAGAGGACTTATCCCATCCCCAAAAATCGACACTTTTTCCCCAAGTTCTGATTCCTTCCTGCCTTTAGTACACGCTGATTACTACAAAATCGTTACGGCGAATCGGCCTTTCGGGAAACAAGTCTCTTTGTCAGTCTATGCCTACTACAATATAATGCAATTTCGGGCAGGGGCTTTCGCCATTTTAATACATCGAAAATTATTGTCTGTAGAAGAAGGTTCGAGCGCGCTTGATTAAGAAGGTTGCTTCGTTTCCCACCGGGGTCAATCAATATTTATTTCACGGAGAAATATGTTATTATAATTGGTAAAATAAAAGGAGGACTAGACGAGAAATAAATAAAATAAATGAGAGACGAATATACATCCTTTAAGTGTACAAATAATGGATGAACTTAAATATTAAAGGATGTTCATGTA
>NW_027111402.1:325167-332430 GCF_000696795.3 Halyomorpha halys
AAAATCGCGTTTTTTATTTTATCGAATTATTTTTTTTAATTTTCAGCGCCTCTGAACTCTTATTATGGAACCCTAATATGTTAGGGTAACCACTAATAGGGTTAAAGAATTGAACATCAGTTTTTTTTTAAGCAGTTAAAGATAATTTTATATAGTTTTAGGTATCTATAGTTTTTAGTTGTCCATTTCAACTAACGGCTAATTTAGTTGTAAGATTTTGAGTCATTACTAAATTAGTTACATTTTTTAGCGGAACTAATTCTGACAAATATTTAGCAATAAGTTTGTACCTTACCTCCGTATAGCGGACACAATTATCTTCCGTGTGGGGATCCATTATGAAAAAGTTTTACTAAATAAATAATATTATTTAAATAAGAAGGTACAGAATAAATATAGATGATGAGCTGAGCGACTTCCGAGTAACCTTCTTGTTTTGATACAACCCTTTTCCACTGTCTTTGGATACCAGAACCCTTTAGTCCTGTCTCCTTGGATAGCTCCACTCAAACCTCGTTAGTCTTAGAACTTTTCCGAGGAAATTGACATTTGAATATTTACGAAAAAGCTTTAGATAGCAAAGATTTGTCTGTACCAGAATAATACAAACTAAAATTTTACCAAAAGATAACCTAAGATATAAAAATAACATGGAATTACTGGAACATGGAATCGACAGAACATAAGTAGAAAATAGGCAAAGGTAGTTTGGCCAAGTAAAAAAAGAGTTAGGAGAGAAAAATGAACGAAGAAGAAAGAAATACATATTTTATTGCAGACATGGTGATGTCTATTGAAAATATACTTATATTGGTCAAGGTGCGGCCATTCTGACACCCCAAGTAGTACGTTTCCATTGAAAAATGAGAATGAGAAAAAACTACTAATATCAAGTAGTTACCGTGTAGAATGAAAGTTCATCAAGTACATTAAAGATTAACAACAAAAAATCTCCAGATCGCAGGGAGGAGGTAGCAATTGCTAAATTGAAAATAGTGCATAAAGACTCATTCAAATCTTATCAACAATAAATGTTAATATATAAGAAGATGGTCAGGGTTGCGGTCAAAAGTGAAACAAAAATAGTTTACAACTATTTATTTTCCAACGTTTCGCCCCACTTTGCAGGGCTTCATCAGGGCTAAAAAGATACAAAATGAAACTGTGATAGGAATAAAAATAAAAAGATAAGGTAAAATGAAAAGAATTAAAAAAAAAAACCAATAAAAAAAAAGTAAAAAAAAATAAATAAATAAAAAACAAAAGTGGGGTTGTAAGTTGTAAACTATTTTTGTTTCACTTTTGACCGCAACTTTGACCATCTTCTTATATATCAATTTTTACGGTCAACTATATATACATATATACAATAAGTGTTAATATTGCAATTACACTTACATTACCCACATCTTCCAGGAATTTATTTTCTATACTACAGGTTTAAATTGATTAAAAGAGGGACAAAGTTTATCAGCAGCCATGAATAGTGACAAAAAAAGAATAAAATCGGTATTAATTTTCTTAAGAAAAATTAATCTATTAAATAAGATTTAAAACCTAAATTTAAACTCATGAACTATCTTAAATTTGAAGAGTTCAGAATCTTGGGATTGAAACAAAATTAAATAAAAAATATGAAATGGGCGTTGATAGCTCGATTTTTAAGCCCTAAAACCCTAACAGACAACGACAAGAACAATTAACAACAGCGAAAAAAAGAACTATATGTGGATAACCCATATCTCTGGGCAAAATAAAATATTAAAAATTGATATCTGTAGATTGAAGTATAATAAATATCTACCACAGTCTAACAAGGCTGAGTTGGTGAAGCAGGATGTTTGAGGAGGGCACAAGCCAAGTTAAACTAGGGGTTAGTCTTACTGAAAACAAACCTTCAGCGGTCTGTCCTTCCAGCTGTTCTTGTCTCTGTACAGATAACAAGAACTTCGTTGGTTATGCAAGCCATCTATCTGCTGTGTCACTTAGAAAAACTTCGTGCGTACTATACTAACTGTGGAATTAAGAACTTATTAAACTGTAAGAAATGTCAGAACTTCGAGAAACTCCAATAAACAAAGATACTGGAATCGGGGAAACATTAAAAATAATAATCAAGGCCGTACATTTATCCAGCATTGTACTTTTCGATTTTAAATATATTATTGCCATCAACATTAAACAAGCATTTTATAATTTCAGAAAAAATTGAAAGTGAGTTTTAAAGACAACCAAAAATTCTTTTTAGCACTTTTCGAAAGATGCGGCTAGAAAAAAAAATTAAATAAAGCAATACAGATAGGAGATGACTGTAGCCACGATTATACAGAAGTTGCAATAGGAGGATGAGTAAACTATTCTATATATTATGTACAAGTGTCAGGAAGATTCAATTCAAGAAGCAAATGACACAAAGATTGTAGCATAATATCTGTAATATCATTTAATAGTAACATTCTCTGTCTTGAGGATATTATCGTAATAAATTGTAACTGATTTCCATTTCTGGTAAACGTGATGTAGACAATATTTGTAATGGATTGAAATAAATTAAATATTGTAAAAGAAAAATAAAACCTCTAATTTCTGATTATTTAATACAAAAAAATACTATTTTAGTTACCATGACGAGGTGTTCGGAGCTGGGCACCTTTTTAATATATTAATCATCAGAGATGCCTGAACGGAGGAATATTTGGAAAAATTAATAAATTATTTTTTGAGACTATTTTATTCAGTTATAATTGTTTATAATTTAGCTTCAGCATTATACAATTATTAAATAATTCTTATTTTATTATCCTATTCATTCCTGAAACGAATTACCTTAAATCAATTAATTCATTGATTTAACTATAAAAAATATTTGGATAACACTGCATTTAAAAAAAAAATATTTCCCAGGAAATAAGTATCACTGAACGAAAAACGGTTCCATAACTGTTAACTGTTAGTTAACCTTAGTTAGTTAGATTTCAAGAAGGATTATTATATGAGAAATTTAAAAAAAGTTGGAAACTAGAATAAAAGAACATAAAATAAATACACAAAACCCCCAAAATAGCAATAAGTTCTAACTAAACATAAAATTGTTTTAGTTTTAATTATGAAAAAAATATAAATCAAAGACAAAGTAGATAAAAATATATGTACTATTCATTTCTAAAATGATAGTTTACATTATCATTCGTACTATTATATTTTCCAAAATTCGCCTCTCCAAATCGTTATAGCATCAAGACAAAATATTGAATTATAACTCATTACAAAGAGAATGAAATAGTGAATAGTTTCTTCAATTGTAGTATGCAACTCCGATTTTAAGTTTTCAAACTATTTTAATTCAAATGTTGAAAAACTTATCATTTCGTTTCCAACTTTTCCACTTTTCTTCTTCTTATCTCGGATTAACTAAAGATACAATTTTTAATTACAGCTTGGATAAAAAGATGTTAAATGTAGGACATTTCTCTTGCTTACAGTATTCAGCAATTTAGTTTACGAGATACACAAAAAATACCAAAAAAACAAAAAAAAAAAAAAATGGAGTGTTGCCACACAGCACATCCGTTTATCTCGAGCGTTCCCAAACGTTAGGAAGTGGTAATAAATTTAGTCTAACAATAAGATGTCTTCCTTTGTTTTTTTTTCTTGAGCTGTTGAACGTTGGAAAAGAAGTGTTATTTAAAAAAAAAAACAAATCGAGCCACTTTGAGAAAGAGGCTATGATTGGAAATCGGCCTGATACTTATTTTTTTATAAACTTAAAATATTTTTGGTGTAGAACTTCAATTTGTCAAGAAAATCTTTTATTTTATGAAGTGAATTTTATATTTTTTTATAAATAAGCTTATTGATAAATTGTAGAGTTTACTTTACACACCTTACATACTTAAGAGTCTACAGCACCAGTTACAGACCCAGCCTCAGAAAAATAATTGTCAACCTAGTTTCAGTGGAATGAATCAAAGTGTTCCAAGAAATTTATTGAATCTGTGGCAAGAATAGTGAGTATAGTATAAATATTCTTCCGCTCCTTTACAAACGCGATGAATAATTTATCAGGGAATCGATTCAGATTAATGGCGCACAATAGGCCGGCCCAGGTGTTTGGCTTATTTATTGCCTTTATATCAACTTTATGGGGAATAAAATGAGGGATGTAGCCCTACTTTATACAGATATACGGGTTAGAGAGCGAGCAGCTCGTTAACAGGTGCCTCAACTTCTTTTATCTGCAGCATAGCGATGAATTTAACTCCGGCCAACGGTATTTCACGCAACTCCCCCTTGCCAATTCGTAACCCTAGCGAAGTTTGAGAAGACAGTGGGTCGAAGACCGTTTAAAAATGTCTTACTAAGGCGTGTCAAGTTAAAAAATAACCTGCGAGAAATTTTCATTCTAGTGAAAATGTTCCAACGTCGGCAAATTCCACTTCCACCCTCAACTCCGTTCGGTATTTGCGTGAGACTGTAACTCATTAGTCCCCTACTAATTGTTCAATCAATGCACTTTCGTAATGAACCTGTTTTGTTCCACCATTTATTTTATATACTGAGTATTTTTTTTATTTGTCTATTTAACTTCCGTACAAATAGAGTTGACTTCAACCCAACATAATGGTAATTTTTTATATAATTTAATAAAATAAAAATACAGAAAGATTAATAAAACTAAATTTATAAACAATTAATTAGAAAATAAATGCAAGATAAAAATTACTCAGTTTGTATATACACAAATTAACGAGTTTCATTCATACAGGAGAATAATATACATTTTTTTCTTCTGAATGAGAATCATGAGTGAAACGAAACCTAATAGGTAATCTATAAATCTAAAAACAATGGAAAATTGGCATAGTATTTAATTAATATATGAAAATTAATTAATTTTAATTAACTAGAGAATTATTTAAGTGGTGTTAGCATACCAGCAAAAGATGGAACATAGCCTCTATAATATGACAGATTCAAAGACTCTTCATCTTATTTTTAAGTTATGTTTCAATTTTTAACTTATTCATTTGGTTTTTAACTTATTTACTCGTTTTTTTTTTTATCAAAGATTTATTTCAATTTATTACTATTTTTTAATAATGTGTATATTTTCATTTATTTTTACTTCGTTTTTTTTTTTTCAATTGTACATACTGTGTTTTAATATACGATGTATATTTTATCATAAATTTAATATATGATTCGTCTTTGAATTCACATTAAAGTTGTGAAAGTTAAATATCTGTGTTAAATATTTTTTTTGGTTTTCTTTTTCATTATAACCACATATCTGACTCCAGTATTTGTCTTTTATTTTTATGTCCTGGTTACTGTAACCCTCTTTATGGTTTTTACTACAAATCCGTTTACTATTTTTTTTTTTTTTTACATTAATAAGAGAAATTAAAAATATTATTTATATTAACAGGTTGATTAGTATGTTTCTTGTCACAACCTAATATAATGTAAAAATATTTCAGTAATACAAACATTATATAACATTTCGTTAAGTTTTAAGGAGAGCAGTTTGAACGTATGTTTCTCTTTGTTTAAAAGTCTAAATATTGTTTTTTTTTTTTTTTTTTAAAGTGTTATCTTTATTGATAGTTTTATGCATAAGATGAATGTTGTGTAATTGTTTGTAGATACCTGATGATGGGGTGACAGCCCCGAGACGTCGTTCATGATGTATTAAATAAAGAAAATTAAAATAAGGAAGAGTAATTTCATTCACTATGTCTAATTACTTTAATGAAACTTATCCAGTACATAATATCCCAAATACCGTTTTTTGGAAAACGTGAAGAGATTGGAACCTGCATAAAAAATGTTAAGATAATCTTAGCCATCGCAAGCTGACAACATAATATATATATATATAATCGGTCCACTCGCTTAAGAATTATTCATAACACTCACAAACTAATAGGCGAAATTGTGTTGTTTTTTTTTACCCGGTGTTTCTGAAATTCACATAACTCTACATGAGTAATATATGTATTGAAATATTTTTATTGTAAATCTGTATTGATTAAAGTGTGTTATAAATTTCATGATACAATACCAAGCTAAAATTTCACTAAAATGTGAATATTCAATACTGAAAGTATACAAAATATTCATAAAAATCAAACATAAAAAAGTATAAAGAGATAATTTGATGATGATTTAATGATTGAAAATTATTATTTTTATACGACATTAAAACTTTATTGTAACAAAACTGTTTTTTTAAAATAGGCTCTTGATAGACGGTCCGAAACGTCGGAAGTATTAGCACATTGATGTAAGATTAGTAAATAAAGAATTTGGATAATTAAGGCTAACAATTCCAAAAAAACAAAAACATATTATTGCCTTCGAATAATAAAGTACTAAATAAAAAGAATAAGTATGCTACATAGTTATTTTTTAACAATTGTTAATTGGTTCAGTTGCTAACCTTATTACTACATGCTTGTAACCTAATGCGTAACTAAACTAACATAAAACGTTTAATACTAAAAAATAACTAGCCAGGCGAATATCGTTAAGTAAAGGAAAATGTCTGTTTAAATAAATAATTTATTTTAAAATTACGTTTAAAACTCAAATTGTTTCAAAAATACAAGGAATAACAGTTAAAACACTGCTCTTATTGCATATCATATAGCAATTAAGTTACAGCTGTCCTTCACTTAATGAAGGCTGTAACAATGTCGCGTTCAACAGGTTATTCAATGCTCCTTCCTGGAACCTCTTGCTCCAGCCTACTGGTTGTTAACTCGGATAACAAAGTTATTGGATGTGGATTTGAAATTTAGCCGATGTTTACCTTCGTAGGGGATCTTGATTGGAGATTTTAATAATAAAAGGAAAACCCTCATAGCGAGGCCTAATTGTATGAGGGTAACGAGATTGGACGATATTGATAATTGCTGAGCTAATCAATCAAAAACTTGTTCATAGAACATCCTTATCGTGTTCTTATTGAATTGATATACATCAATAAAATTCAAACTCACCCCATCGATGGACGATGTTTGTTTTAATAAAATGTCATCTTCATCGACACTTGATAAACCAAAAATACCAATTGCTTTTTTTTTTTTTTTTTATTTACTTCTAGTTTAACCAAGAAGAATTTACGAACCTTATTGACAATAAGGAGGAATTTAGTAATAATTTATTTATTTGTTCACACAATCTACACTCGAGAAGTAAAAAAAGTTACTACATATATTGCTATGTATCGAGGAATTAGCCATGATTTCAACAATATGT
>NW_027111402.1:337920-355337 GCF_000696795.3 Halyomorpha halys
TAAGCTCTCCAGTAGTTTTCTAATTTGTGTCACGCAGTTATATTGCAAGTTCTACTGTTTGTTACTGTCTAGCTGCAGTAGCTTTAAATAACATTTCGCGAAGCGTGTAAAGCTCATGTTAAGTATTTTCATCAACCAGAACAAAATTTACTTGAAAACGTAATATCTCCTAGGAATGGTTGCAAATTCTAGTCTTACCATAAAGAACAATAAGGATATATAATAATGCGCCTGAAGGAATGTTTTTTTTTTGTTAATGATTCCTGAACGAGACCATCAATATTTCTTTTTTGATATATCACTAAGTATAATCAAGTACATTAAAATACTAAGAAATACATAGTGTTCAACACAAGACAATACATACAATATACAATACAATAGTGTACTATGGATACATTATAATGGATCAACAAAAAAATCGGAAGTGGTCACCCATCCTAAGCAATTTTCGATCCTAGTTTTAGGATATTTAGGAGTTTTCTATTAAAACTACTGTTCTATTCCTTTTGAGATTCCGGTTTTAATAGGACTGATTATCAAATATTTGGCACACATTAAATCATATCTAACGGTTCGAAATAAAACACCATAAAAATTACATAAAATATAAAAATACATAGTCGTTGGTCGATTTCATATGGTGTAGTACAAAGTCATATAAACACAAAAAATAACTTGATCTTTGTGTTCTTTTTCTCTTGGATTGTGATGAATTTTTTAACTCCCTTTTTTCCTTTATTACCAACAAAATAAAATTACTCTGCAACCTTATGATAGTAACAAATATTATTTTCAAACAAGGAAAACATGGTAGCTTCTAGATCTCATAAAAAATAGTATCAAACCACCAATACTTTTATAAGATATTAAAAGTTTTTGAAGACGCTTAAACGTTGCTGTGAAGGAATAATGCTACTCTTCTTCAAAACAAAAGTGAAGCCAAAAATGCCACACCCACGGAGTTTAGGTTTACATCGATGTTAATTGGAATTCCTGCTATTGAACAAGATGTAATCTAAACTGGGACAAATGACAGTCAGAGATTGGCTTATACTCTCTCCTACCACGCTCGTAATCATAGGACCCGCTTTTTCTTCACTTTGGCTTCACTCTTCCCACTAGTTTACCCTCTTCGTTATACTCCTTCCTTCAAGTTTGTAGTTACAGAAAGTAACAGAAAAAAAATAATAATTCGTAACAATACAAATATTCACATATGCTTTCGAGTTCACGGAAATGCTTAAGAATAGTTGTATTGTTGCGAAAAGAATTAGGTAAACAAAGAGAAAAAGAACTAATAATAATTCGTAACAATATTCATTTTTGACCAATGACGATCATTTCACAATTAACTATCTTTTTTTATTTATTTAATTAATGTAATTTACAAATGCACAAATAATATATACAATAAGTAAATCTGTGAAATGTTTCATTTACACTTAAAAATCTTGGGAAGGAACCACCCGTTGGTGGTACTTCAAGCATTAATTTAAATTAGAAGGTCGGCCACGGATCTTCTAATCAGACACCTCGGAGGATTATCAGGGATTGTTAAGGATGTGAGATTAAGTACTAATAGGTTAGGATGGGTAAGGATTTTGATGACGCATATCTGTTTTGGGCCAAATCTGCAACGAATGGGATGTTAAGGTCTTTGTGGCATCAAGGATTTTACGTGAGATTTTGGATTGTAAGGATTGGATGCGGGAGAAATTTGATGGTTTGGTAGAGCCACAGACCTCAATTACATATGTCCAAATTGGTCTGATTATCAATGTGTATAATAATGTTCTGTAGTGAATGGGAAGTTTAGAGCGTTTGTCAAGAAGGTGTTGTAGCAATCGAAATCTAAGAGCAGTTTCGGCCTTGTATGTGGATTCCATGTAAGTCTCTTGTCATAATGGATTCCTAAGTATCGAATCTGTTCAACAGGCGTTAGTGGTGTATCTAGAAAGGATACTGAAGGACAGGAGTATATAGGGGTAGAGGTTTACGATGGAGAGTTAAGGTGATCTGGTGGGATTTGTCAGGATTTATTTTGATTCTGTAGTTTTAACACCAATCTATAATAGATGTTATGTGTGTCTGTAGTCTTTGTTATGCATTAGTAGGGTCGTTGTTTACAGACAGTATACATGTGCCATCGGCGTATGTTGTTAGGACTGTGGGTTGGGATGTCAGCTGTATAAACCGTGTAAAGAATAGGACCTAAATACTACCTTCAGGAAGACCAGTGGACTGAGAAAAGAGAGATGAGTAGGCTAGGTTATGATTTACTTTAAAGGTTCTACAAGATGATGATGAGGGGATTAAATGGAATGAGGGGATTAAATGGAAATATGTAGGGGGAAGGAATTGACGAAGTCTATAGAGCAGACCTGGATGCCAGGCTCGATCAAAAGCTTGTTCAACATCAAGGAAGACTCCCGTGCAGTAAATTCCGCGGTTCAATGTGGAAGATATGACATCAACCACTCGATGACTCTGTTGTATGGTAGAATGAGATGTTCTAAATCCAAACTGGTGGTCAGGAATAACATGATATGAGTCAAGGATTAGATCGAGGCTTTTTTTTTTTTCCAAGGGTCGGGGAAATAGGGTAACATTATAGATATAGGTAAGGAGTAGGATGGCTTTATGAGGGAGCTGTTTCAATGTGTGCTGTGATAAGATCGTGGCCTGGAGCTTTTTTAGAAGGTAATTGGTAGATGATGTTCATTGTTTCTGAGGCATAGAAGGCTTTAGTAGGAAGGGTCATTTGGAGTGGAATTGTA
This sequence comes from Halyomorpha halys, assembly GCF_000696795.3. Classification (NCBI taxonomy): domain Eukaryota; kingdom Metazoa; phylum Arthropoda; class Insecta; order Hemiptera; family Pentatomidae; genus Halyomorpha; species Halyomorpha halys. The sequence goes on from NW_027111402.1 coordinate 340,701, forward strand.
ATCACTGCTTCAACATGTTCAAGATGGATTGGATTAAGGATATCAGAATAGGGGTTAAAAATTTGAAGAGGTATTCGCCGAACATTTGTGTTTTTTCTTCATCTGTTCGTGTCCAAATCTTATTTTCAGTAAAAAGTGGATGGTTGAATGATTTGTATTTTATTAGTTGTCCAGAAAGATATGCCAGTGGTATTTAGGTTTTCGGTTAAGTTCTGGAAATTGTGTATTCTGTGTTTTCTAATTTCTGTTTTTAGTCTGTTAATCAATGTATCTGTCTCTTAACTATCTTAAAGTTCCCTTTTCCCCGTTTTAAGCTCCTTGGGGGTCATACTGGGGCGGGTCCGGCGAGGAAAGATTGTTTTTTCTTGTGATATCCTGTGAGATTGTGACATATCATACATCGACGAACCTACAGGCAACTTTGGTTGCTAGCTAGTTACTGTTGGTTCGAATGTTTGTCCACATTAAACTTTTGAATTATTGGAGCGCTCTACATACTGTTGTTTCAAAATGTTCCTTTTCGCCATGGAAAGGTTTAAAGCTACTAAAATTTCTGATTTCTCCAAGTAGGAAAAAGTTCTGAACAAAATTAAACTTGTTTGGAGCATACTTCAGAAATGTGTACTTCTCTTCACGGTTGTTATATATCATTCGATATATACTTTCCGAAAAAAAAACAGGTAAAAGTAGTACTGGATCCATTAAAGAATATTCACACGAAATTATAAAAACATAGTGAGGCGTTAAGTGAAGTAGGTCAACAATTTTTCTTTTTGGAAGAAGCAAATCATCATCGTACCGTGGCTTCTGGTTTATTTGATACTTGAATGAGGATGTAGAACATATCAAAGACTAAATGTAGAGAAAGATAAAGCGTCCCATAAATTCATCTTATCAATGTCTCGACTTGCTTTTTTTGGAGCAAGCTCCTACTAAGAATTTTTTATGGCGGGCTTTTTACTACCCTCAGCCTTAGATACCAAATTTGATCAACATTTAAAAAATAAACAATATTTTTTGCCATAAAAGCGTTAGATAATACTCCACAACAGTTAATTAATACTTTTTAGAGAAAAAATATTTTTCATAAAATTTAATCAAGGCAAAAATTGCTAAAATGGTCGTGGTAATGCGCTTCCAATCGCCTCAGTGGACTAATTGGTACTGTATCTCTGATTGCCCTGAGGTGGATTAAGGAATAGCTCTAAGGACTGTGAGCCGGTCTACTCCATTTATTGGTGAATAGTTAATTTCGATGCGGGACAATGAAAGCCTGCTTATCTCCATTTAAAATCGAATTCTTCGAGCAAATTATAGAATTACAGTTTTGGGTCTGGCTCGAATGATCTCCCGGTACGAACCACATCATAAGCGAAAATACCTCAAATTTTCGATGGGATGAAGCTTCTGCTGGCAGTCTACAGGTTCAATGGAAACCAATATACGCTATTTTTTGATACTCCCAGGCCGTATCCGTATCGCGTTATCTCCATGCTACCCAGCCTCAACCGCTTGTCTGTCGGTCTCTAATCAAGTAAAAGAATAAGGCCGAATTAAAAAAGGATGCCTATTGTCGTAGGTAAATTTGTCATTTTTCTCTCCAAGCATAATGATATTAGGTATTTTCAAATATTGCTAATATTTTAGTTATTTCACAGTTTTCACGTTCATGTTACAATCTTCTTCCATTTTGTGTCAACCACGGTTCACAACCCAAAATGAATTTTTTACCGTTGAGAGAAGTGTTTCTTAGTTTTTGTCAGCACGATGGTTCAAATTATTCGTAAACTAGATTACATACATTAATGTAAAATAATTATTCAATAACCATTGCAATCTTCCCTAGTGAAAAGTTCCGATTCATTGAATGTTAATGAGCTTTACTACAGACCTAGTTTAAGATTTTTTTGAATTATATAATACCCTAGTTTATATACATATATATCACCTCAAAGATATATTCCCGAAAAGTAATCACAGGAACATTCAAACAAAATACAAAAATAACTACCAACGAATTAATAAGTAGAGAAATATACTCTCAGCAGCAATAAAAACGAACACTTAAATTGTAATTATGAATAATGTGATCGTTTGAGAGGAACTATGGTATTATGGACCAGAGGGTAGGTTCGAAATATGTTCGTTGAATTACTCCTGTTCGGATTAATAGAGCAGGAAATAATCCCTAATTTGTATTGAAACTTCGGACTCAATTCATCTCTACTCTAAGTAGTTGGTCTGGTATGTATGTTTTGACATTGGAGAACGATGTAGGATGCAGAAAAGGCTAGATTGTCCCATACATTCATTTTTCCAATATTTGGATTTAACACACTCAAGTAATATAAGGTGACAAGCACTAACAAACTGAAGGTCTACCGAAGGTCACAACCCATCATGATTATCACTCTCAGTAATGAGACATCGTGATTTGACTCCGAGTTTCAGGATACGCATATAATGAAGCGAAATATACAGCTCCGATAACGTACGGCGGAAACAGTGAGCATTGAGGTGGAGTTACCAATGAAAATTTTTTTATATTTAGCACTCAGGCGGTACAATAAGAATAGGGAGCATTCCAATTAATTTTCGATTTTAGGAGGACTGATTTTTAATAGTCGTACTGAAGTAATTGGTACAGAGCTTCTGATTACTCAGAGGAAGATAGAGAATTAGCTGTTAGATGCTGTTTCGAATCCATTTATTGGTGAATAGTTAATTTTGAAAGATGATAGAAATAGAAGGATAATAAAAGGCTGCGTATTTCAAAGTTTTCAAACTCTTGAACACTTTTCAGAGTAACAGTTTTGGTCTGGCTCGCATGTTTTTCCGATGCGAGTCACTTCATAAGCGATTGCTCAAGGTAGATTTTTGCTGGTACTCCCCACCGCAGTGGTAAGAAGCTTCTGATGGAAGTCTGCAGTTATAATGGAACCTAATGTACACAATTTTGTTGGCATTGCTAAGCAGTCTAGGTGGACATTATATCCAGGCTGCCCGGTCACATTAACATTAAAAATAATTATTTAAAAACCATTGTAATCTTCCATAGTGAAAATTTCTTTGAAGTTCGTTGAAATACCCCTGTTAGGATTAATAGGGCAGGAAATAATCCCTAATTTGTATTGAAACTTCGGACTCAATTCATCTCCACTCTAAGTAGTTGGTCTGGTATATATATTTTGACATTGGATAACGATGTAGTGTGTAGAAAAGGCTAGATCGTCCCATAAATCGATTTTTCCAATATTTGGATTTAACACTTTCAAGTGATTTCAGGTGACAAGCAGCTACCGAAGATCACAACTCAACATGATTATCACTCATATAAATTGGCGCAAAATGTCCAGTTCCGGACGTATGGCGGAAAATGAGATGGTGGAAATGGATTATAGTAACGAGTTGTTTTTGTACCTGCATACTATTTTTTATTTATTTATTTACTCGTTTTTTTATCATTAACTCATGTTTTATGAGTATTAATAAATAAATAAATGTAGAAATAAGTATTCTGGCCATGGATGACGATGTAGAGTGCAGAAAAGGCTAGATCGAAAAGGATATATCAAACTTGATACTCTCCTACGATTTCGGGCGATAAGAACTGCACTGCAAACTGGGGACTTTTCACAACTCAACATAATTATCACTCTCAGTATTGAGCGATAGTCTTTTAACTCCGTGATTCGGGATAGCAAATGATGTCACGAAGCATCCAGCTCCGATAACGTAAGGCAGAAACACAGTGAGTATGGAAGTGTTTTTTTTGTGTTTAACACTCAGGCTGTTCAATAAGAATGCAGAGGATTCCAATTTATTATATGCACTTTTGGGTGGATTGATTTTTAATAGAAAATACTGGAGTAATTGGTACAGTGCTTCTGATTGCTCAGAGGCAGATGGGGGAAGAGCTTATAGATGCTGTTTTGACTTCATTTATTGGTAAATAATTAATTTTGAAGAAGCCAGCCTAGCTCAAAGCAGTCATCAAATTCTTCGATCACATTTGTGGCCTGGCTCGTATGATCGTACGGGGAGAATCACATCATTAGCGGGAGAGATTGAGACTTTCGCTGGTACTTCTCGCCATTGGGGTAAGAAGATTCTTCTTGTAGTCTACTGTTCAGTGGAAACCAATGTACACCATTTCATCAAAACTGCTAGGCAGTCTAGGTGTGGGATTATATTGAGGTTGGTCGGCCTCAACCGCCTGTCTATCGGTAGGCATTACAGGTTATGTTTACGTTATATTATGTCAGAGAAGAGTTTTGATGGTAATGATTATCTTATAATGATTAACGTTTGTAAATGATGGATAAGTACAAACATTGTAATGTATACAAATATATATTTAATACAGTTACTTTTCAGGAGACCAAAAAAGAACTTTTTGTCTTGAAGCGTTTTTTCTCTGGAGCTTTTTAGTCTTCTGAGCCTAAGATGCCAAAGTTGACTAAAATTTTATTAAACTCAATTTTTTTTTTTACATGAAAAAGTCATTTCTTCTCTAGCAGCATTAAAAAAGTATTTTGTAGAAGTAAATATTCTTCATCAAATTTATACAGGTTGAACTTTGACACAATTTTTGTGCGAACGAGTTTATATATATAATAATGAAGAACAATTTTCACAAGATTGAGAATTTCCAAGGGAAAATTTATAAGTAGTCATTTTCCCCCCTAGGTTTCTTCAAATAATCCATATTTTTAAGTACTGATTACTTCTCTCTAACTACATGTAACATTTTTTTTTCTTTTCAACCAGGATTTACAACCCCAAATGTATTCTTCACTTTTTTTTATTTTCGTCAACTGGTTCACATTAGTTTGAAACCCATAAAACAAAAATGATTGCAATTTGCAGTAATAGAAATTTCTGTTTCTTTGATTGTTAGTTTCAGATTTTTTTAATTCTGTTAAATTATATTATAAATATACACATATTATCACATAAATAATAATCCCGAATATTAAAACAGAACTTACCATATAAAAGACCATATAAAAAAATATTTCATAAGCAGAGAAATATTACCGGATAAAAATTTAAATTGAGGACACATACTTTATATCAGGTGCAATTTAATAAGTACACAATTAATTGATATTATCAATATGAATTGATCAACAATTGATAGAATACGTTACCTCAGAACTGATTGAACAAAAGATATTAATTAAATTGAAGAAATTTACTAAGTCATAATTTACAAGGTAAAACGTTTTATTTACATTGGTACGCTTCGAAAGCGAATTTATACGTTTGTTTACGGTACTTGTTGGAAGTAGGCTGCGTTCCAACACCTTATGCTGATCACTAGTTTATTGCTGCTTGTGGTGTAGAAACTACCTACCAGCATAAAGTCAGTCTTACCACACCTTCAAGCCAATAGTTAAGAATTTTTAACAAATCGGTAGTCCCCGTTTTAAGTAATTTCGAAGCTACGTCGCAAACTAATTTCTAAAAGTCGAAACGAATCCACAAAAAAAAAGTTAGAAAATCGATTAAAACTAAACGTAGTAAAGTTCTATTATGCAAATGAAAATATTGCTATCGTAAGAACAAAGATCAGCCACAAGGCAATGCGTTCGATACTTCCCAAAATATGAAATTTTATTACTGGTTTTCTAAAATCATAATTTACAGTTAATACGTATGAACATTACATATATTAGTTATAAAAATATTTCTAAGAGTCCCTTTCTTTTATAAAGTCGTAATATTTTTTATTCTATTGCATCAAGCCCTTTATAAGTATGGTATACGTTGAAAATTAAAATTTGTACTGCTAAAGCCCACGTGAAGTCAGCGTTTCAGTACTTTGTAAGGACTGGTTCATGAACAGAATTATGTATGTAGGTGATTTGCCAACCAAGATTTTCCTTCAATTATGGGTACCTACTTAATGAAGCTGGGTGGACCCAAGAAGACTCCCCGAACCAACAGGACTAACTCACGGCTACAGTGAAAGAGAGAATAATTATCTTCCACAACCGGGTTCAAATCCGGGTCCTTGGAGTTGGTAGCAAAGCAACTTTACTCAGTGAGCTACTCCACTCCCCATGATATACTTTAAGTATTTTAAAAAAGATAGAAATAAAAACGTTGAAATAAGAGGTATAGTTTATAATAAACGAAAAAAAGTAAATTTATAGGAAAAACTTCATACATAAACTCCAGGTCACAAAATATGTTGCAAAACGAAATGGCACAACCTGAGTGGGTTGATATATGTGTTAATTTATGTACAGCCATTTGTATTTCATATACTTATTTTAGAATCGATCTAAAATAGATCGATCTGCAATAAGCTAGAGGAGAGGCCGTCTGTAGCCATGGGATTTCAGGCGTTGCAACCTTGATTCATCATGCCACCAATTCGAATTCGGCCTGGTCGGATTTATTTTTATTTCTTGTTGACGTCAGAAATGAAATATTGAACATTCCACTTATGTTAGAATTGGTAGGTCACCTCCCTCCTACACTCATATACGCTTCCGATATATAAGAAGAATAGCTATTTTATCAGATGGTATCATCTTGTATCGAAAATGATGTAACAATAATATCGGCGATTAAAGGTTGCGATGAATAGGCTCACGTCCCTATTGCTGTAGGTCGTATAAAAGAAAAGTACTGTTCTGTAAAATAAAAAATAATTTTCTTTACACAAATGAGATTTATATAAATCTGGATCAGCTTGTCGGACGTATCAAATACATTTTTTTTAGAATTGGTTGTAGTGGAGATTTGAAATATTAATTAAAAACCCTTTCCTTACATTAACCCATACAAAAGGTATTAAAGGTCGCGGTGTGGTGTGAACAGATGTTGCAACACTTAGTTGCAGCCTGGGGTGCACAAGATGTGGCTCACCACCGTCTTAAAACTTAATTAAATCGTCAGCTCAAAGGAGCCTTAAGGATTAAAGAACAATCTTTAATATACTTATTTATAATTATTTAATGAAACCCTAGTTTCTGAACTTCTTTCGAAGTATTAAAATTAATTAAATAAATAGTAATATCTTCCAAAGTATCCGAAAATACATCGCAACACTTAAACGGTTCTTAACATTACATGATTCTATACTCAACAAAACCCGTCTACTTCCCTCAGTTTCTGTTGAATGGTTACTGATTACTGTGATTTTTGGCGGAATGACAGAGAGGCAAGCGATTGCTACTTTTATCCACTCCATAAATACGGTATCCAAACCCTCTGAGTATGCTTCTTTAGATAGAACAATCCCCTTCCAAATATCCTTGCCGCAAACATATTTTGAAATTTAATTTTATCACATTCAACGAAATGATGAAATATTTCTATTAGACGTTAGGCATATAGCTTGTTGTATATTCGACAGAAATGAATGCTTCCCTCGGCTCAGGGTGAATTTAACTTATTAGTAGTGAACTTGTCTCCTAACAGTGGAAGGACGGAGTTCTTTCAACCTTCTCTCACGAGGACATCAGAAAAAAATAATCCATGGCAGGGGCCCATCTAACCCCGTCACTCCCACAAAGATGATACAAAGACATGATTCTATAATCAACAAAATCCGCCTACTTACTTCCCTCAGTTTCTTTTCAATGATTACTGATTACTGTGATTTTTGGCGGATTGTTTGAGGCAAGCGATTGAAAAATTAATGATCTTTTTTATTAGATAATAATATTGTCTTGGTAAATATCGCTTCAGAGACTTTAAAATGCTAAGATTTCTCTAGGCCTCACTACATCCATCATTTGTTTACCCCATTCCACAAATACGGTATCCAAACCCACAGAGTATGCTCCTATCCATAGAACGGTCTCCTTCCAAAAATCCATGCCGCCACAATATTTTTATATATGTTTTATCACATTCGACAAAATGAAGAAATATTTTTATTATGTCTTTGCATATAGCTTGTTGTGAATTCTATAGAAGTAAATCCCTCCCTCGGCTGCATTTATTTCCCTAAAACAGTATTAGTAGCGGCAGTATGCACCACCCATTTGCTGTGAACTTGTCTCTTAACGGCGAGCGACGTTCTTTCAACCTTCCTCCCCCTAGGACACCAGGAAGAATTTATCCACGGAAGGGGCACCTCTAACGCAGTTACTCACACAAAGATGTTACAAAGACTATTCCTTTTTATTTATAATTTATAAGTAGTCATTTTTCCCTAAAAACTAGGATTTACAACCCAAAATGAATTGGAATATGATAAAAATAAAAATAATTATTGCAATTAAGAGCTATATTAATTTCTGTTCATTGAGCATCAATACAAATGTTATTTTTGAGATTATTAGTTTTAGATTTTTCATATCTGTTTATTTTATTTGTTTATTAATTAAATAATTCGTATATTATAATAATAATTTTAAAGAAAGCGTTTAATTAAAATTATTATTAATGACGACTGAGGGCGATTCAGAAACTTTGGTTTTTATATGAAGAATTAAATTGAATATTTCAGGCATAAGAGTTACGTATACAAGAAACATTTAGAATTTTATAATTCGTAAATTAAAAAATCAACAACGTGTATTGATTTACACTATAGTATAAATTTACATCGGAAATTATTGCAATAAGAGATTTTTCAAAAAGGCTACGGCTGCAAATAAAACTCTCAGAATAAATTAATATTATTTTTTGATTGTAGAAATGCTAGATAGAACAATCAGTTCAATAAAAACGAATATTTGTTTATTTCAGTATGTAATTCTTGTTTTTTTAAACAACTTGGCTTGAGAATATAGATACTTTTATCGGAAATATATATCCCATACCACTTTATCCACTCCTCAACTACAGGATCCAAACTCACTCTAATTACTATATTGTATAGAAAGATCTTCAAAAACCCTTGCTACTAGTACTAAGAGATCGACATTTAGCTCCGAGTTTCAGTGGAGGTATAAGTTGGCACGAAATATCCAGCTTCGAAAACTTACGGTGGAAACTGAGTGAGTGGAAGTGGACTAATAATGATTGTGAAAATCAGAAGAAAGACGATTAACTGTAGTGAGAAGTTTTATTTACGTACAAATTTTTTTTTTGTTCGTAGCACTCAGGCGGTCCAATAGGAAGTTGGATCATTCGAAATAATTTTTTTAGCGATGTGGAGGACTGGATTTTAATTGTCTTACTGAAGTAATTGGTACAGTGCTACTGATTACTCAGAGGTAGATTGAGGCAGAGCACTTAGATGCTGTTACGACTCCATTTATTGGTGAATAGTTAATTTTGAAAGATAAAAGAAATAGAAGATAATAATATAAAAGCATGTATACTTCAAATTTGGCGTCAAATTCTTCGAACACATTCCAGAATTACAGTTTTGGTCTGGCACGCGAGATCTTCCGGTACGAATCAGTTCAAACGCGGGATAGCTCAAAGTAAATTTTCGCTGTTACTCCCCTCCGTAGTGCTAAGAAGCTTCTGATGGCAGTCTACAGTTTTAATAGAAACCAATGTACACTATTTCGTTGACACTGCTGGACAGTCTCTGTATGGCATTGCATCCATGCTACCCGGTCTCTACCGCCTGGATATCTGTCCGCAGTCAAGTAAAAAAATAATGCCGAATTAAAAAAGAACATTAATTTCCTAAAGTAAATTTTTATGCAGTAATTTTTCTCTCCAAGCTAAATGCTATTAGCTTTCTTCAAATAATGCGAATCTTTTAATGTTTTCACTGCGTTTACATTCTTTAACGTATTGTATCCATGCGTTATTGAAATGGAAGGAGGCATTTTATGTCAACAACGATTCGCTGTCAAAAATAAATTCTTTACCTTTGAGAGAAGTATCCCTTTGTTTGTTTTTTGCCAGCATGATGGTTGTCATGATGGTTTAATTTTTTTAAAAATTCTAGAAATGTTAACATTAACATAAAATATCCAAAAACCATTGCAATCCCCCCTCGTCAAAAGTTCCGATTCATTCAGTAATAATGAACTTTGTGAGAGAGTTACTTTGAGATTTTTTGAATTAAATTATATCCTAGATTATATACATATATATTACCGCATTTATATATTTCCAAAGCTAATTCAATGGGACATGCAAACAATACAGAGAAAGAACTATAAACGAATTTATTAAGTAGAGAAATATATTCTCATCAGCAAAAAAAACGAACGCTTAAATTGTAATTATGAATAATGTGATCCATTGAGAGGAACTATGGTATTATGGACCATGAGGTAGGTTTGGAATATATTCGTTGAAATGCCCCTTTTAAGGATTAATAGGGCAAAGTTGAGTAAAATTTAAAAAAAAAAAACTATATTTTTTTACATGAAAAACGCTAGTTTCTTTTATCGCAACATCAAAACAGTATTTTAAAGAAGCATATATTCTTCATAAAATTTATGAAGGTTTAAATTTGAAACAATTTTCGTAGGAATGAGTTTACTTATAAGAATGAAGAAGAATTTTTAAAAATATGAGAATTGCCAAAAGAAAATATATGAGTACTAATTTTTCCGCAAGCTAAACGACTCTTGGTTTCTTCAAATAATCCAAATCATTAAGGCATATATTGATAATTTCTCTGTAACTACATGTAACAAATACATTCTTTTTCAACCAGGATTTACAACCCTAAATGTATTCTTCACTTTTTTTTATTTCCAGCAAGATGGTTCACATTAGTTTGAAACCCAGAACAATAATTATTGCAATTTGCGGTTATAGAAATTTCTGTTTCTTTGAACATCAATATTGTTATTTAGATAGTTAATTTCAGATTTTTAGGTTTTAAATTAATTAATGCATATATTATAAAGATAGCGTGTGATTACATTGATTATATATTGCTGGATTGTTAAAATTGAAGAATATAAACCCTAAAGACTGATTCATGATTTTAGAATGTATTTTTATTTTATTTTAAACAATTTCGCTTGGGAGTATAGACACTTTTATCGCAAACATCCTGAGCAATCAAATAGCTAGGTAATTTTGCTAGCAACGCAGAGAGTCCCTCCCAGGTGTATATTGTTATTTACTGGGATGGGAAGAAGGCACTGAACTTCGGCATGAACTAAACCACCCTTCATTACCAACTTCTGGATATTTCCACAATTTCGGGGATATTGGATATTGCCCCTAAAATGGTCACAGGAGATTTCATGATTCAAACTGAATTTTTTTTTATCATATTTTTTCGTTGGAATTGTTTTCAAATAACGATGAATATTAATTGTTTTGTCAATTTGACATGTCGCTAGTTATCTTCTGTAATATAACTAATTTCATCGTACATAATACGTTAAATTAGTTTATTACTGCTTGGTATAGTGAACTTCCGCGGTGAGGTTCTTTTCACCATTCTACAGCACCCCATTGTATAAACGTATGTAAGAAATCACGCCATAGTTTTATTTACGTTTCAATTCAGAATGAGTTTAGAATTGGTGGAAGAAAATTAATGGATAGATGAAAGTGAAGTAGTCGATTTAAAATTAACAACAAAAAAGGAGTTGAAATGTAATTTAGCTATGGCACTTATATTAATCAAATTAATACATTAAATTGAAAAGTAGACTTAAATATGATATATTTATGTATGTCATATGATTGATTATTATGCCATTTATTTTCGATACATTTTATTTTAAATACATACATATTATTTCATAAATATATTCTAGAATATTAATATCAAGACGATTAAAACATATAATTAAGTTTTATTTACATTGGTACGCTTCGAGAAGGAATTTATACGTTTGTTTATCGTACTTGTTGGCAGCAAAGTAGGCTGCGTTCCAACATCATAAGCGGATCACTAGTTTATTGCTGATTGTCGTGTAGGAACTACCAAGCAGCATGAAGTCCGTTCGACCATAACGTCAAGCCAAGAGTCAAAAATTTTAAACAAACCGGCAGTCCCCATTTTAAGTAATTTCGAAGTTACGTCGCTATCCAATTTCTACATGGTTTGAAGTCGAAGCGAATTCACATGATACAAGTAGTTAGAAAATCGATTTAAATGGAAATGTAGATCTACTGTACAAATGAAAATATTGCTATGATTAGAACAAAGATCGGCCACAAGGCAATGCGTTCGATAATTCCCAAATTATGAGATTCGATTAGTGATTTTCCATAAAACAGAATTTACAATTAATACGCGTGAACGTTGCACATATTAATCATAAGAGTCCTTTCTTTTTTCTTAAATTGTAATATTATTTATTCTGTTGCAACAAGCCCATTAGAAGTGAGATATACGTTGAAGATGAAAATTTGCGCAGCTACAACCTACGTCCGGTCAGGGGTTCAGTACTTTGTAAGGAACTACTGGTACATTAACAGCAGTATGTAAGCAGGTGATTTGATCACAAAAACGCTCACTCCCCAGATTCCCCTCTTTGAAGCTGGGTGGACCCCGGAAGAATCCCCGAACCTACAGGATAGACTCACGGCAACAGTCAAACAGAATAATTATCTGCCCTAGTCGGATTCGAACCCGGGTCCTTAGATTTGGTAGCATAGCGACTTCACTCACTGAGCTACTCAACTTTCCCTGATATACTTTAAATATTTTAAAAAAGATTGTAAAAAAAAAATCTAACAAGAATGTTATTTCAATTTCTTTCAAACTGTCATTTTATAGTTAATAAATAAAGAAAGAAAAAAAAGTTAATTGATAGGAAAAATTTCATACATAAACTAAAGGTCACAAAATATGTGGCAAAACGATATGGCACAACCTAAGTTGGCGTTAATTTATGTACATGCATTTTTTTTTTTTTTACATATACTTATTATAGAGTCGATCTACAGTTAGCTATAGTAGAGGCCAAGGGAGTTGAGGCGTTGCAACCTTGATTCTGCAGCGGCGCCGATTTGAATTCGGTCTGGTCAGATTTATTTTTATTTCGTGTTGACCTCTCAATGAAACGTTGACAATTCCACTCGGGTTAAAATAGGTAGGTTACCTGTTGATGAAACCTCCTCTCTCCGTATGTCAGAAATGATCAGGCTGGGAGTGTAAAAAAACCCGGAAATAAGATGGTTTGGACGGATGGTTGAAAGTACCCTCACGCTGAAAGCCTTATGGGTGGAAGAAAATAGCTATTTTATCAGATGGTATCATTTTTTATTGAAGATAATGTAATAATAATATCGGCGATTGAATGTTGGTGTGGGATAGGCACACATCCCTATTGCTGTCGGTCGTATAAAAGGAAAGTACTGGTCTGTTAAATAAAAAAATGATTTTCTTTCCACAAATGATTTTTTTTTAAATCTGGATTAACTTGTAGGACGTATCAAATATTTTATATATTATATGGACGTACCAAATATTTATTTAAAACCCTTTCCTAACCAATACAAGAGGTATTAAAAGTCACGGTGTGGTGTGGACAGACAGATGTGGTGTGGACAAAACACTTAGTTTCAGCCTGGCGTGCACAAGATGCGACACGCCGCCGTCTTAAGACGGCGAATTACCGATTTAATTAAGTCTTAAGACTTAATTAAATCGGTAATTCTGAGGAGCCTTAAGGATTAATGAACAATCTTAAATATACTTATTTATATCAATTTAATGAAGCCCTAGTTTCTGAACTTCTTTCAAAGTATTAAAATTAATTAAATAAATGGTAATATCCAAGTATCCGAAAATACATCGCTACACTAAAACGGTTCTTAACATTACATGATTCTAAACTCAACAAAACCCGTATACTTCCCTCAGTTTCTATTGGATGATTACTGATTACTGTGATTTTTGGCGGACTGTCAGAGAGGCAAGCGATTGCTACTTTATCCACTCCATAAATACGGTATCCAAACCCTCTGAGTATGCTTCTTTAGATAGAACAACCCCCTTCCAAATATCCTTGTCGCCAACATATTTTGAAATTTAATTTTATCACATTCAACGAAGTGATGAAATATTTCTATTAGACGTTAGGCATATAGCTTGTTGTATATTCGACCGAAATAAATGCTTCCCTCGGCACAGGGTGAATTTATCTTTTTAGTAGTGAACTTGTCTCCTAACGGTGGAAGAACGGAGTTCTTTCAACCTTCTCTCGCGAGGACTTTAGAAAAAAATAATCCATGGTAGGGGCCCCTCTAACCCCGTCACTCCCACAAAGATGATACAAAGACTCAGGGCATATTTATTTCCCCTCCAATACGAACTGAATAAGCAGAGATTTAAATGCGCACACAGCACTATCGTTTCAGCACACACAGTACATACCTGCAACACCCCTTAAAGTATCCATTGATACTTCTTGATATTTGCTTTAAACTAAATCATTTATAATTCAACCTACATTTGCAACAATAAAAATTATTATGTCGTTTCTTGCAGAATCTATATTTTATTCATTTCACAAAATCCAAGACTCTTTCGTGTCTAAATGTAACAGTGAAAAAGAGAAATAATGATCCTTAAGTTTATGTCCTGGAATTAAAATTCTTGGTAAATGAAAGATATAGTTAGTTTCTGGGAAAATTAAAATCCCTCAAAATCAAAATTATCCATTATTAATTAATCAAGATAAAATTTCGGATCTATATTGTTTGTCTATTTTCAAATCCGATTCCTAGAATCATAAATTAAACATTGTCAACGATCTAAATAAAAAATGATATAAATAATGT
>NW_027111402.1:355387-359114 GCF_000696795.3 Halyomorpha halys
AAAGTTAATTGATAGGAAAAATTTCATACATAAACTAAAGGTCACAAAATATGTGGCAAAACGATATGGCACAACCTAAGTTGGCGTTAATTTATGTACATGCATTTTTTTTTTTTTTACATATACTTATTATAGAGTCGATCTACAGTTAGCTATAGTAGAGGCCAAGGAAGTTGAGGCGTTGCAACCTTGATTCTGCAGCGGCGCCGATTTGAATTCGGCCAGGTCAGATTTATTTTTATTTCGTGTTGACCTCTCAATGAAACGTTGACAATTCCACTCGGGTTAAAGTAGCTAGGTTACCTGTTGATGAAACCTCCTCTCTCCGTATGTCAGAAATGATCAGGCTGGGAGTGTAAAAAAAAACGGGAAATAAGACGGTTTCGATGGATGGTTGAAAGTACCCTCACGCGGAAAGGCTTATGAGTGGAAGAATATAGCTATTTTATCTGATGGTATCATTTTGTATTCAAGATGATGTAATAATAATATCGGCGATGGAAGGTTGTCGTGGATAGGCACACATCCCTATTGCTGTCGGTCGTATATAAGAAAAGTACTGGTCTGTTAAATAAAAAAATGATTTTCTTTCCACAAATGAAATTTTTTAAAATCTGGATTAACTTGTAGGACGTATCAAATATTTTATATATTATATGGACGTACCAAATATTTATTTAAAACGCTTTCCTAACCAATACAAGAGGTATTAAAGGTCACGGTGTGGTGTGGACAGGCAGATGTGGTGTGGACAGAACACTTAGTTGCAGCCTGGCGTGCACAAGATGCGACACGCCGCCGTCTTAAGAGGGCGAATTACCGATTTAATTAAGTCTTAAGACTTAATTAAATCGGTAATTCTGAGGAGCCTTAAGGATTAATGAACAATCTTAAATATACTTATTTATATCAATTTAATGAAACCCTAGTCTCATTAATACTTCTTTCAAAGTATTAAAAAGTAATTAAATAACTGGGAATATCTTCCAAATTATCTGAAAATACATCGCTACACTAAAACGGTTCTTAGCATTACATGATTCTAAACCCAACAAAACCCGTCTACTTCCCTCAGTTTCTATTGAATGATTACTGATTACTGTGATTTTTGGCGGATTGTCAGAGAGGCAAGCGATTGCTACTTTATCCAGTCCATAAATACGGTATCCAAACCCACTGAGTATGCTTCTTTAGATAGAACAATCCCCTTCCAAATATCCTTGCCGCCAACATATTTTGAAATTTAATTTTATCACATTCAACGAAATGATGAAATATTTCTATAATGTCTTATGCATAAGCTTGTTGTATATTCGATAGAAATGAATGCTTCCCTCGGCTCAGGGCAAATTTATCTTAGTAAAACAGTTTTAGTTGCGGGCTATTGTTTAGTATGTCCCCCTTTTTAGTAGTGAACTTGTCTTCTAACGGTGGAAGGACGGAGTTCATTCGACCTTCTCTCACGAGGACATCAGGAAAAAATAATCTATGGCAGGGGCTCCTCTAACCCCATCACTCCCACAAAGATGATACAAAGGCGCAGGGCATATTTATTTCACCTTCAATACGAATTGAATAAGCAGAGATTTAAATACGCACACAGCACTATCGTTTCAGCACACACATCACATACCTGCAACTTCAACTCTGTTGTACCTATTTATTATTTATTTTTTCAATTTGGAGGGTACGAAAAAAAAATTAAGCAGAGATGCCTCCCAGGCAGCCAGCAGGTCTACGAAATCGAGGCTATATAAATTTTAAAACTGCATTCCCGTACTCAATTCATCTCTACTGTGAGTAGGATTTGTACATTTTATCATTTTCAATTTATTTATTTACATGTATTTTATCATTAACTAATGGTCCCTATATATTCTGGTCCTGTACTAAAGTTCTGATGGCTGACGATGTAGCGCGCAGTAAAGGTCAGAACGTCCCAAACGTTCGCCAATATTTGGTTTGACATCCTCTAGCAATTTCGGGCGTGAAGAATTGAGGACCTACCAGAGACCACAACTCAATATTATGATCTATTTAATCACTCTTAGTATTGAGAGATAGTCATTTAACTCCGAGTTTCAGTAGAGGTATAAAATGGCGCGAAATATCCAGCTTCGAAAACGTGCTACGGAAACTGAGTGAGTTGAAGTGGACTTATAGCGGTTTTATTTACCTACACATTTTTTTTTGTGTTTAGCACTCGGACGGTCCAATAGGAAGTTGGTTCATTCGAAATAATATTTTGAGCGTTGAGAAGGACTGGATTTTAATTGTCTTAATGAATTAATTGGTACTATGTTTCTGATTTCTCAGAGGAAGAGCACTTAAATGCTGTTTCTACTCCATTTATTGGTGAATAGTTAATTTTGATGAAGGACAAGGAAAGTCTGTCTATCTCAAAGTGGTCACTGAATTCTCCCAGCACATTCCAGAATTACAGTTTTGTTCTGGCTCACGAGATCTTCCGGTACAAATAAGTTCAAACGCGAGATTGCTCAAGGTAAATTTTCTGGTACTCCCCTCCGCGGTAGTAAGAAGCTTCTGATGGCAGTCTACAGTTTCAATTTAAACCAATGAACACTATTTCGTTGACACTGCTGGACGGTCTCTGTATGGCATTGCATCCATGCTACCCGGTCTCTACCGCCCGTCTATCAGTCCGCAGTCAAGTAAAAAAATAATGCCGAATAAAGAACTTCAATTTCCTAAAGAAAATTTTATGCAGTCATTTTTCTCTCTATGCTATTAGGTTTCTTCAAATAATGCTAATCTTTTAGTGGTTTTCTTTGCGTTTACGTTCATGTAATGTATTGTATCCATTCGTTAATAATATGGAAGGAGGCATTTTGTGTAAACCACAATTCACTGCCAAAAATGAATTTTTTACCTTTGAGAGAAGTGTTCCTTTGTTGTTTTTTTGCCAGCATGATGGTTTAAATTTGTTTGAAACTTTTAAACTTTTAACTGAAAAGTTTTAAGAAATAGTGACTGTGATTAATGTTTTTAATTTGGGTTTTGATATGAATATTGGCTAATTAGAAATTGTTGCTTTGATTTGGACAGAAGCCTGCATGGAGTTGGAGTTTTTAAATTATATAATTCCAAAATTGTATTAAGATTGTCCCTGAGAATGGATTGTCCCCGGATTGGCCGAAACGTCGGACATATATGAAAAATAAAATGTGTTGAGACTAAAATGGATAGTAATTAAATTATTTATTTTTAAAAAATATGTATTTTATCATTAGCTAATGGTCCCTATATATTTTGGCCATGGATGTCGATGTAGCGTTCAGAAAAGCCTGGATCGTTCCATACATTGATTTTTCCAATATTTGGTTTTAACACTCCCAAACGATGTCAGGTGACAAGCACTAACAAACTGAAGGTCTACCGAGGATCACAACATCAATATGTATCTCAGTAATGAGAGTAATGAATTTAACTCCGAGTTTCGGATAGGCATAAAATTAATACAAAGGGGACTCACTACATATAACCTTTATAAAACGGTGTAAATAGAACTTGATATCTATATTAATTGCAGTCAAGATTAGAAGGATTCTTTAAAGAATGGAAGATATATTAATGTTATAAACCGTTCATTTCTCCTTGGATTTAAGTTTATGATCTAACATTTTAATTAACTCTGTAAACTATGACTAATTCAGACATATAAAGTATTATGGTGCCATGGTTGATTAAAAAACATATAAATTTTTTT
>NW_027111402.1:360050-360466 GCF_000696795.3 Halyomorpha halys
GTTGTATTGATGAATTGAATATGAGAGAAGCCCGCATACAATTCGTGTATTGCGATTTAAGGCTAGGAACTTTACCTAAATCCCACCAATCAGTCCTCACAGTCGCCAAGAGTCGACATAATCCCGATCCATTACTTTTGGTTACTGGAGTTACTGTTCACACCACAGTCAGACATACGGGTACAGAGAAGACCATGTAGCTACCCATCGAAGACGAACTCGAAAGATCTCACCCGGCGACAGTCGTACGTCGACAGTAGGCCTAAGATTCTTGCCCGAGTTTGAGTAAAACATACAATTAAAAAAAAAGTTCGACTAAAAGTCACATAATTTAATGTAATATATCAAATCGCTATTAGTTATAATTAATTTTAATTTCTTAAAATCAATTAGTAAATATTTACTATTTGCGTTTT
>NW_027111402.1:362896-366272 GCF_000696795.3 Halyomorpha halys
TACATTTAACCTTTAAATATAATAATATTTATTTATTTCTGATAGTTTTGGTAAGTTCATATTGAATCCACACTACCACCACAATACCTAAATAAAAATATTGCATATAATTAAATAAATAGTACATTTAGTTCATAAACATGTTAAATATATTTTTTGATATCGAGTCTGAAAACGGAGTTGTTCAAAAGTCCTAACCAAAGATACCATCAAGTGGTATAGAGGCCAAGAAGCCACGGCGCATCCTATCAAGGAAGGTGAGAACTACTACCAGATATGGCTTACCCCGGTGCGGTTCTGACCTTCTGATTTGGACACGAGTTCTAATTGTGCAGCAAGGAGAATACAGGCCACATATCTCCTCAGCAGCAGAGTAGGACATCTCAACATTGGGTTTTAGACGCTTAGAAGAAGTAAGAGTTATTATTTTCAACGTTCTCAGTTAACAAAAAATCAGTTTTTGGTTTTTCCATAAAATGGTCAAGTTTTTTTGAGATGAATACATATATAAAAAAAATAAATGTAGCAACATGATATAATCAATTAAGATGGCTAAGTATAAACTATTTTTTATACTGAATAAAATAACAGTATCTTTAAGAAATAATATTACTTTTCTAACTTTATATCAAAATTAATAACTAGGTGGAAGGTTAAAATAGTCTACTATATTATATATTCTAAGCTTTCTACGATCATTTGATGTGCTACCATCAGTGAGAATTCGGATCTTTTTTTTTGTTCATGCTCCGTTGTGCTTTGAATGAATGAATAGAAATGGCTGGATTACAGACGTTGCTAAGCGACATTTCTCTCCTGTGACCATAGAAATATAATAGTGGTAATATTATATATTTAAAGCGATGGTACCCCATGAACGCAAATCATCAACGATCTCTCGACGAAGAACCGATCAAGATATTTTTTTAAAGTGGGTAATCGATGCCAATCGGTACGGAACGTAGCTAACACCTGTACTACTCTTTAAAAGAACTGCTACAAGATAACAGTAATTAATTACTGTTTAATTTATTTCATTAAAAATCATCCTTGTAAGTTAATGTCTGTTACTATGTAACATACTGCGCAATTGTCATTATTGTTCCTGAAGGGTTTTTTTTTTCTACCGAAACGTTGAACATTTTCTTTTATTATTTAAATTGATGAAATACTTTTACCTCATAATTTCCCTTCTATTATTTTTTAAGATATAATATCCTCTTGAGTGATTGTGAAATGCCGTATATCAACCAATACTTCCAGTATGTGATTTTTTTTTAAGATGAGTAAGGGTACTCAAAGTTGGAGAGGGTGTGTTTCACGCAGTTTTCCTCATTTTCTATGTTACTCGATTAAACTAATGTTTTAACTTAAGTCTCCTCTTCCCGTTCTAAATAAATGTTTCATGATAAGGCCGGGGTTTAGGGAAAGGGTATCTTGTTAAGCCTTCGTTTCTATTATATTTGATCTTCAAAATTTGAATGACTATAATATACTATGAATATTGACAGCAGGTAAATAATTTTCTTCGAAATATTCTCCACTTTCGATAGTGTTTGGTGACCACGCATACTCCAGAGGTTGCAGGGGTTCGTGACCCCAGCAACTTATGATCAAAGGTAACTCCGAGGTCGAGAGAAGGATCGAAAGAGGCTGTCCACAGGGTTCGGTTCTTGGCCCAGCCCTGTGGAAGCTGGTGTTCGATGAGTTGACGGGGGAACTAGAAGATAGAGGGTTCTTTGTCACGATTTAGATCGATGAACTGGCAGTCGTCGTGGCTGGGAGTAGCAGAGCGAGATTAAAGAACGATGCGGAGAGATGTGCCAGACTTGAGAGAAAGTTGAGTAGGCCACAGCTAAGACTCAGGCCATACTACTAATAAGTTCTACAAATAGGGCTCATTCTATCACTCCGGACATACTAGAAGAGAAGGTGTGACCGGGTAAGGAGGTGACCTTGGTGTGAGGATAAGGAGAGGCTTCGACACCACCCCTAACCTAGTGTGAGCACCATAGGAGATACTTTCTGTGACCTCAGGTATCTACACTACGATAGCTATTTCCACATTTTTAAAACATTCACGATAAAAGTTTTCTAAAGTCTAGGAGAATAGAGGGTGTAAGATTGCAGAAAAAGTGAGGCTAAAAAAGTGGGCCTCACGATATGTTAATTGTTTAATCAATTTGACATACCGATAGTTATCTTATGTAATATAACTAATTTAATCATACATAAAATTAATTTAATTTATTACTGCTTTGTATTTTGCACTTCCGTGGTGTGGTTCTTTTCACCCCATTGTCATTGTCTGAGTTTGTACTTGGCTGTCATAAAACTGAGCAATGTCACTTCATAGTTCAATTTACGTTGCAATTCATAATGAGTATAGAATTAAAGGGAAAAAAACTACAGAATAGATAAGAGTTAAGTAGTCGAATTAGATTAACAAAAAGAAAATACAGTTGAAATATAATTTAGCTGTGGCACTAATACTAATCCAATCAATAAATTAAATGTAAAAGTGGAGTTAAAAATTATATATTTATGTATGTCATATGATTGATTATTCTACCATTTATTTTCAATATATTGATATTGTTGTATTGATGCATTGGATATGAGAGAAACCCGTATACAATTCGTGTATTGCGATTTAAGGCTAGGAACTTTACCTAAATCCCACCAATCAGTCTTCACAGTCGCCAAGAATCGACGTGGTCCCGATCCGTTACTTATGGTTACTGCAGTTACTGTTCAGACCAGTCAGACATACCGGTACACAGAAGACCATATAGCTATCTATCGAAGAGGAAATCGAAGGATCTTACCCGGCAATAGTCGTACGTCGACAGTAGACGTATGAGATTCCTTGCTCGAGTTTGAGTAAAATATACAATTGAAAAAAAAAAAAAAATTCGACTAAAAGTCACATCATTTAATGCAATATATCAAATCACTATTAGTTATAATTAATTTTAATTTCTTAAAATCAATTAGTACATATTTACTATTTGCGTTTTAAGTACTTAATTTTTTTTTACTTTTTAATTTTTTTTTTTGTCTTTCATTTAAAAATTTATATTGAGGTGTAGATAGTTGACCGTAGATTAATGATTGGAGAAGTTTGTCGAGGGGTGCGGTCAGCAAAGAACAACATAAATAAACAAAACCATATTTATTTATTTTATGCCGAAGTTTCGACCTGAGGTTCAGGTCTTCATCAGGGGTTATGGCGTAGAAGGTTGGCCTGCAACTGCCTTCAACTGTCCAGTTGCAGACACACCTTCTACGCCATAACCCCTGATGAAGACCTGAACCTCAGGTCGAAACTTCGGCATAAAATAAATAAATATGGTTTTGTTTATTTATGTTGTTC
>NW_027111402.1:367646-369718 GCF_000696795.3 Halyomorpha halys
TCCACTTTCGATAGTGTTTGGTGACCACGCATACTCCAGAGGTTGCAGGGGTTCGTGACCCCAGCAACTTATGATCAAAGGTAACTCCGAGGTCGAGAGAAGGATCGAAAGAGGCTGTCCACAGGGTTCGGTTCTTGGCCCAGCCCTGTGGAAGCTGGTGTTCGATGAGTTGACGGGGGAACTAGAAGATAGAGGGTTCTTTGTCACGATTTAGATCGATGAACTGGCAGTCGTCGTGGCTGGGAGTAGCAGAGCGAGATTAAAGAACGATGCGGAGAGATGTGCCAGACTTGAGAGAAAGTTGAGTAGGCCACAGCTAAGACTCAGGCCATACTACTAATAAGTTCTACAAATAGGGCTCATTCTATCACTCCGGACATACTAGAAGAGAAGGTGTGACCGGGTAAGGAGGTGACCTTGGTGTGAGGATAAGGAGAGGCTTCGACACCACCCCTAACCTAGTGTGAGCACCATAGGAGATACTTTCTGTGACCTCAGGTATCTACACTACGATAGCTATTTCCACATTTTTAAAACATTCACGATAAAAGTTTTCTAAAGTCTAGGAGAATAGAGGGTGTAAGATTGCAGAAAAAGTGAGGCTAAAAAAGTGGGCCTCACGATGGGCCAGGGTCGTATGGAGTAGGGGAACAATATTAACCAACCTCTGGCTGCCTTGTTTGTTTAGATTACAATGAAGGAAATTCCTATTAACCTCAACGCAAGCCAAAGAACCATGGGCGTGGCCTTTAGGGCTTTGCTTAGAAGGGGTAAATTATGGTGTTAATGATAATACTAAGGCTTAGCAAACCCTAAGGTTTGATACCGATACCACCAATCCTTCTCTACATCTGTCCAGAGACGACCCTCCAAAACAAAATATACTAAATCAGTCTTAACGTCAGCCTACGTTTCGGTCTACCCCTTGGACGTTTACCCTTCGGTTCAGTGTTAATTGACATTATAGGGATCTGTTCGTTACTAATTCCTACATTACTCGCCCATCTTATTCGCCACTTATGCTACATCCTGAATTATATTTACCGGCTAGAGTTCCCACATCCAACGTTATGTTGCCAACGTGATAAATCATTCGGTCCGAATATTTTACGTAATACTTTATTTTCAAAAACCGTTAGCCTTTAAGTGACCTTATTTCGCATAAAGTAAGAACAGTAAAAAGGATAATAGTTTTGTATGTTCTAACTTCAAAGACTTCGGATAGAGGGTTGAGCAAAATCGATACTGAAAAGCAATAAAAATTTCCCACCATTAACCTTGCTTTTATTTCCTCATCAATTTCGTTCTTTCTAGTTAACGTAAAACCTATCTACCAGTACAAATGTATTTTTTCTGTATCTTTATCACCGAAATTGCTCCCGTTTCTGCAGATTACCATATATTTTGTGATACATACAACCTATAATATATTCGATTTTAACTTAATATAAATCAATTTCGGAAAATTCATCAATAACAGAAGTTATCAAAAAAGTTTAGCTTATTATTATTTAATCATCATTTAGAAGACTAGCTCCAAGATTACTCCATTAAAAATCAAAGTCACTTATCAAAGATATCCATTTTGGAAAGAATAAAACCCCAAGAGATCACACAAGCCCAAAATATTTCGTTCCACCATCATTCAATAATTCAATCTTACGAACATCTAGAAGAAATGTTCCTTGAACGGAGGAAATATGGGCACTCTGCTTCAAGATAGGAACGTATCATTATTTTACTGAGTCCTTAAGCCTGTCTTCTCCAGGGCGGGATATCTGCTACCGACTTTAAAGTAGAAAATATAGCGATATCCCACAGCATATAACTGAACATATAAATAAAATAAATTTATTCCACTAAGTTAAAAGTCAATATGCATGCAGTAATGGATTTTTATTAGGAATATAAAATTTTAATAAAATTAATTTCAAACATAAGCTAGATTTTGTGAAAGTCCACATAAAATACTTGATCAACAAAATAGGTTTATTTTATGCGAAAACGATATAACATAAAATAGTTATTATTTTTTTAAACAAATTATATAGTATAAATGCAAAAATATTTAA
>NW_027111402.1:369768-370393 GCF_000696795.3 Halyomorpha halys
CATGAGATCCATTTGGCCATTGCCCGACTTCAACTGTCGAATTTATTTTACAATAGGTCTCTTAGCCACTTCCGTTTCAACCTTTGAGGTGAATTCCTACATTACTCGCCCATCTTAATCGCCACTTATGCTACATCCTGAATTATATTTACCGGGTACAGTTCCCACATTCAACGTTATGTTGCCAACGTGATAACTCATTCGGTCCGAATATTTTACGTAATACTTTATTTTCAAAAACCTTAAGGCTGTAAGTGACCTTATTTCGCATAAAGTAAGAACAGTAAAAAGGATAATAGTTTTGTATGTTCTTACTTCAAAGATTTCGGATAGAGGGTTGGGAAAAATCGATACTGAAAAGCAATAAAAATTTCCCACCATTAACCTTGCTTTTATTTCCTCATCAATTTCGTTCTTTCTAGTTAATGTAAAACCTATCTACCAGTACAAATGTATTTTTTTCTGTATCTATATCACCGAAATTGCTCCCGTTTCTGCAGATTACCATATATTTTGTGATACATACAACTTGTAATATATTCGATTTTAACTTAATATAAATCAATTTCAGAAAATTCATCAATAACAGAAGTTATCAAAAAAGTTTAGCTTATTATTATTTAAT
>NW_027111402.1:370443-371765 GCF_000696795.3 Halyomorpha halys
AATATTGACAGCAGGTAAATAATTTTCTTCGAAATATCTTCCACTTTCGATAGTGTTTGGTGACCACGCATACTCCAGAGGTTGCAGGGGTTCGTCACCCCCAGCAACTTATAATCCCTCGTGAGTAGTTTCCTTAGTAACAGTAGTGTCAAGATCAGATGTAGCTCCGAGGTCGAGAGAAGGATCGAGAGAGGGTGTCCGCAGGGTTCGGTTCTTGGCCCAGCCCTGTGGAAACTGGTGTTCGATGAGTTGTCGATGGAACTAGAAGATAGAGGATTTTTTGTCACGATTTAGATCGACGAACTGGCAGTTGTCGTGGTTGGGAGTAGCAGAGCGAGATTAAAAAACGATGCAGACTTGTTGGAGAGTGGTGCGTGAGGAGAAAGTTGAGAAGGCCACAGCTAAGACTCAGGCCTTCTCTAAATGATCTACTTCGTTTGCCTCTCTGCTGAGGGCTGAATCTACCGGAAGGTTGCTTGTGGAGAAGGTGCAGCCCTATGATAAGGTGCAGTGCTGCGATGCACTACAATTTATAATATTGTTCGTATTAAAATTAAATAGCTCCCACGAAATAAGTTTGTAAATAAAAGAGGTTTATTGGCAGCAGTGGCTTGCGCAATCCTAACTCAATACTCCAGTGTTGCCTAACCTCCCGGCTTGATTTCATAGGATATAAAAAAGAAAAATTATTTTCTTTATAAAAGACAGCGGTCTAATAAAGAAGATTTTACAAAAATTAAATACTGACCTTTTCCGTGCAAAAAACATGTATAAATACTCAACAATGATTCCGTGACGTACATAATATTTATTATTCATAGTTATTTACATTATTAAAACATTCACGATAAAAGCTTTCTAAAGTCTTGGAGGAAAGAGTAGAATAGAGGATGTAAGATTCTAGAAAAAGTGAAGCTAAAAAGGTGGGCCTCACGATGGACCAGGGTCGTATGGAGTAGGGGAAGAGTATTAACCAACCTATGGCTGCCTTCTTTGTTTAGACTACAATGGCGGAAATTCCTATTAACCTCAACGCAAGCCAAAGAACCATGGGCGTGGCCTTTTAGGCTTTGCTTTGAAGGGGTAAATTATGGTGTTAATGATAATACTAAGGCTTAGCAAACCCTAAGGTTTGATACCGATACCACCAATCCTTCTCTACATCTGTCCAGAGACGCCCCTCCAAAACAAAATATACTAAATCAGTCTTAACGTCAGCCTACGTTTCAGTCTACCCCTTGGACGTTTACCCTTCGGTTCAGTGTTAATTGACATAATAGGGATCTGTTCGTTACTAATTCCTACATTACTCGCCCATCTTA
>NW_027111402.1:375213-376495 GCF_000696795.3 Halyomorpha halys
AGAATGTATTATTGTATATTATAATCTATTAATATTATATTACTTATGTAATACATGAACTATTATATGTTAGTAAGGAATATGTTTCTCCATTTATATTATAATTATTCAGTTTCAACAAATTGTCCTGAGTTTCCAGAGGTCCTTACTCATTTGAATTTTAAAGGCTCTTGAAGAGTAAATCAAATCTCGTAGTAAGAAGTAAGTTTTTTTTTTTTCCTTATACACCTGATTTGTATGATAGTGAAGCCAGACTCCTTTGGTAATTTTAAGGTCAATTATAAATTATACTTTCACAATCACTGTCATTCCATTTAAAATATATAGTGATTTAATGAAATTCAGAAAAAAAAATCTTTCCTTTTGATATTTAACATCTCTCTCTCTCTCTCTCTCTCTCTCTCTCTCTCTCTCTCACCCTCCCTCCCTCCCCCTCACCCTATTTTTAATGAGTAGTCTCCAACAATTTATTATTCTAGAACTGTATTTAGAAGTTTTATCACACCTGGTTATATTTATTCGTAAATTTTTCCCAGTCCACCTACATGAATGCTTCCTAAAATTGTTATTATTAATTCTTTTTATATACTTTATTGTTTTTAAATGTTTTATTGATTCTAAAAAGTTTGTATCTTGTTTTTTCATTAAGCCCTGACTACGTCTTGCTAAGTGGGGCGAAACGTTAATAACAATAAATAGTTTTCTTTTAATATTTATATCTTTATTGAACGTTACACGGACTATCTTACTACAATTAACAATATTTATATTAAAAATAATAATAAAAATACATTTTCTAAAAGGACTCAAGCGAAATGTGATTTTCTCCATCACAAGCAAAGGATCTTCCGTGCGTGAAATATTAAGAGAATACGCTAAATGTAACCAGTACTAATTGTAATTTAACTTTTGCGGCTCCCTTAGCGAGTGACGGAGGCAAAAAAGACCATCACACTTGATTGCTCCAAAAACCTCCAACGGCTGCGAAGGTCCGTAGATTAACCGTGGGAGGACACGGCGGAGTGTCAGAAAGGGAAAAAAAGAGGAATATCTCTGGATTAAAACGAGGCAGAGCACACAGCTCCCTCTTCCGTAATTAAAACTAAAAGAAAATTTCCCGACACCAGTTGCCACTTCGCGGCGGGGATTTTTCATTTTTATCAAATTAGCGGAATGATTTATCTGCACCATCAGTTTCGGAACGAGCGTGCCTTTCCTCCGGATATAGGCCAAGCATATTGTAGCTAATAATATTTACAAATATAAACAATGTTTACTCTCA
>NW_027111402.1:377460-378735 GCF_000696795.3 Halyomorpha halys
AAATAATTTTATTTATTTTGGGACGCATCCCATTAGAATAACACTAAAAAAATATTTGATAGGGCTTACAGCCTGAGAGTGAAATTCGATAGAAAATATAATAATGAACAAAATTTGTTAAAATATTGATCTTTTTAACGTTGAAAAGAATATAGATAATGTTTTAAAGGGAAAATTCGTGGATGAAAAATAAAATATAAGGAAACTGAAAAAAAACAACCGGAAAGTAAAATTGAAAAACCAAATCAGAAAATTGTTCCTGATTACTACAAATACAATTTTTGCACAGAGCAAATCATAGTGAAGATGTGGACAAAAATTTAAATTAAAATAATCCAAAAACATCGACGAATTACGTTTTTACAAGTTTGCAGCAGCACGCCAGTATTGCCCACGAGAGTGAATAAATAAATAAATTAAATTTAAAAAGTCAGAGAATAATCAGTCCGAACTTTTTTTTGCTATGAAAAAGAAACACCTACTTCATGAGATCGGATTAAAGTGGGGTTAGATGTCAATAATCAAGGGGCTTTCATAAACATTATTTAAAAATGAAGTATTTATCCTCAGTTCCAAAGGAGTTATTTACAAAACAATCTTCCTTAACATTACAAATATTGAAGATATGTGATGTATTTGTGTTCGAAACCTTGCTATGAATCTGCGTTTTTTTTATAAATTTTTTTTACCGACGTTCTACAACTCACGAAAAAAAAATATTATACGGGAGTACATTGATTTCGTGACACGAGAAGTGGCCAATTTTAGCTGGAAAAGTAATATGTTGTAACAGGAAAGTAGGATCTTACAGTAGCTTAACAGTGCATTGTGTGATTAGCTTATTCCCTCTTATTGTTGGATGGAATGGACTGTGGGTAACAAGCCAAAAGGGCGCTACTTTGAGAAAAATTTTCTCCACCGCCCAATAAAGATAGAAGGATCAGATCTCACAGAGCTTTGAAAAGAACATTGAACCCCGTTACCCCACGTGCAGAGTTCCCGAAACACCAAACTTGTAATAGTGGATTGCTTCCCCATGGAAGAACACCGAACTAGGGCGTCAAGAAAGACCGGGATTTTCTCAGAGACTTCTTGGAGCTCCCAGCACAACCATGCTAAGTCGCTAACTTCCTACATGAGATCCATTTGGCCATTGCCCGACTTCAACTGTCGAATTTATTTTACAATAGGTCTCTTAGCCACTTCCGTTTCAACCTTTGAGGTGAATTATAGGGATGGGTTGAATTGGAAAAGGATTGATAGGTTTATATGTGA
>NW_027111402.1:379620-380614 GCF_000696795.3 Halyomorpha halys
TATGTGATTTTGAAAACTTGGGCACCTATGTCTACTTTAATTTCTAGATTCAGTTCTCAATCTAAATTATTTACCTGAAAATTATTATTTATTTTTGAATTATTTCTACCCTAAATACAAATCGACATTGCAGTAAACAAACGGTATAATTGCGGTATTAAAACCAACAGTTGGGATGGAAACAATTGTTGCCCAGCCGCTGCCAACGGTTCTATTGTGGCCTCACAAATAATGGGATGAGGGGGTTGATGTATGGAACCATGATGCTATTATGCCAATGTGTCTTGGATTTCCATTGTGCCCATGTCACAAAGCCAACCTGACCGGAATATGGTTATTTGAAAAAAAATATATATAAATATATATGAGAGAAATGATTTAATTTATTATTTTGTTAGAACGTTTTATTGTTTCCTGTTGCAAACGGATTCCAAAATCGAAAAGGATTTTTCCAAACGCTATAAAGCCAGGTTCTTCATACTTTGGTGATCGTAATTGAATGATAGAATAAATAAAATTAAAGAAAGGAAATTCTGTAAAAGAATCAAACTATTTTACAAAAAAATACATAAATAATTATTAATATTATGAGAAAAATATATAAAAATTAAATATAGGTTAGTATTGTTAGTAAAAAAAAACTAAACAAATAAACGATTGTTTATAAAAGTGAAAAAAAATTATACTTGATTAACCATTACTAACTAAATGAGTCAAATAAAAATTCTACTT
Source organism: Halyomorpha halys (assembly GCF_000696795.3). Taxonomy (NCBI): domain Eukaryota; kingdom Metazoa; phylum Arthropoda; class Insecta; order Hemiptera; family Pentatomidae; genus Halyomorpha; species Halyomorpha halys. The sequence continues at coordinate 380,353 of NW_027111402.1, forward strand.
TTACAAAACAATAAAAATATTTCATGAACAATGAATGGAGGACGCCTCCTCGGTGAAACAAATAGTCTATGACCTGTTAATTAAGATCGTAGTTGTAAATGGTAGGACGATGACAGCAGAAGGACCGTAATAGATCGCAGTCAAGTACACAGTGTGCGCTATAATAGAACCTAGTGGCTGCGGAGAGGTCTGAAAGTCGACAATGCAATATTTATACATAAAAGATGTATTCCTGCAATATCCTACCGTAAACAGCGCTTGA
>NW_027111402.1:382021-403976 GCF_000696795.3 Halyomorpha halys
CGATCCTCTCCTGCAGTTCCTCCGGTAGCGGTTCCAGTCCCTGTCTCATCTCTCATATTTAAGGACATCCTACTTGAGGATGAGGTCGAAGGGCATTGCTCCGACCAGCACTTGCACTGCCTCATGTGAAGCTGTTCTGTAGGTCTTCGTGACCCTCAACAGAACCAATCTCTGTATGGTAGCCAGACTCCTCTTCTGCGTGCCTGCGTGATGTTCCGACTTCATGCAGGGAGTGCGTACCTCAAAACACTCAGGTTCACACCTTAATAAATGGGCATCGCAGCAGGGTAACTGAGGCCCCAAAACGCAAGCTCTATCCGTTAAGCGACAGGGTCACCCAATATTTTAAATACACTAGCTGAGGATTGGCATAAAATTTTCTTTTGATACCTATCATATCTTTTAAAATTTGAAGTATGATTAAATATACAAATCAAAAATTACACGAGCCTGTTTTGGTATCTTTTGTTCCCATAAATTAGCAATGTTACTTTCACTTTCAAATTAAATATATTTTAAATTTACATCTTATTATTATGATTATTTACTAAACAGTCTTTGTTACTCAATTTTCTAATTTACTATCGTTATATTTCCTGCTAGATTTTGGTTGTGTATTAGTAAATATTGATTTGGTCTATTTCCTAATCCCCTTGCAATATTTTAGAACGATAGCATTAGTTTTGATGGTAATATTTAAAGTGATAGTAGTATGAGAGCGTTATGAGATGTGGTGTGGTGGTAAAGGAGGCATCAAGTCGGGGGATATTGAGAGTGCATTATGCTCTCCTGGTCCAGTTTAATATCACTGAATTTATAGGAGGATGTCATTTATGATAAAATATTTTCATAACGAATTTCATATTCAGTTTTTCTATAGTCCAACTTCCATAACCTCTATAAAAAGTCGCCATCAATATTTTATAATATTTTTTATCATATCTATATTATAAATCAAGTGCAAAAATAGTTTGTTACTATTGAAATAATACAAGGCTTTTTTTAAGATTAATGTCTACCAGTTTAGCCCTAACAGAGCATATTTTAAACAAATATTTTTTCTATGAGATCTATGGGTACAATCCTGCCAAAAAGTATATCATAACTTTTTTTTTACTACCAACAACCATTACAACAATAAATAGGTATCATTGTTGTATTTTGCATCCAGGAAAAAATGAAAAAAACATTTTTACATATGGCATTAAATTATTTGATTGATTCTGCTGTGTATATATGTATTGTGAATTGGGATGCCAGGATAATTACTAAAGATAATTATCCAGATATATTTATATTAATTAAAATATTTGAGTCCTTTAAATTGTAATTATTGAATTTCCTTTCCAAAGGGCTTGTGTTTTTTACCAATTTATCAATTTCATATCTTTATATTTATAAAATATATTTACTATTGAAATATTTTACAAATTAGATCCCTTGAACGTTAACATATAAAAAAAAATCCTATCCTATATGCTACACATATTTGGGCCTCGAAGCACATAGATGAATTGGAAAATATACAAGCGAGGTACTACCAGCAACTACTGTGTTTGCAACGAAACACCCCACATATTATGGTAAGACTAGAAGTGGAACCCATTCCTGTGGTACACCACGTTTTAAAGCAAACTTTGTCCTGGCTAATAAAAATTCTTAACATGAGTTGTACTTGCTTCGTCAAACAATGTTATTTAAAACTACTCCAGCTAGACAGCAACAACCTGAGTTTGCAATATAATTGGTTGACGGGGATAAGTATTGGAGAGCTTCGGAATGCTTGACCCGCTACTACTCAATGACCCGGTAAGTATCAGGGTTAGAATGGGGGAGATCTTGGACAGATATAGGGAATTTGTCAACGATCGAGACCTCCTGTTATTACGAGAATCGACCTTTAACCCGTATTAAAACGCAGGCTCCTCAAAGCTACCTTAAAATGAGCTGCCCCATTGCTTCCTTGAGAATAATTGCCCAACTGCGACTATCCGGTAAATATGATATAACTCTAAGCGTTGGTCCGCACAATTATGTTTAGGCCCCACAGAAACTATGTCCAGTTTGTGATGGAACGGTCCTGGAGGATTGTTCCCATTTTTTAATAAACTGCCCCGCGTATCATGAGAACCGAATCCGATACATGCCGAACCTAACCTACATTAACATTAACATAAACCAATTGTATGAATTTTTCCTGTACCTTCAAAATCAGATCTTAAACTTCTTTTTTTTTTATATATATATGTGACGCTATGACTTACACTTAGAGCAAGACACCCACAATAAGATGTATAGTTTTTGTTTCTTTTATTTTATTAAGTAAGTAATGTCGTTTCTGTCTTGTTTTTTCACTCTAATGTGTTTTTTTTACTCTAATGCGGAAATCCCAATTTGGGTATACTGTTTGTTATTAGCTTATATAATAATTTATATAGATTACTATTATTATTTAATTTATAAATTATTAGCTCATATAAATGTTTTTTACTTCACCATTTAGGTATACTGTTTTGTTATTAGCTTATATAATAATCCAATAGTTTGTAGATTGTTATCATTATTTAATTATTATTAACACTCCAATTTAACTTAGATCAGATTTACTAAATGTATTATAATGTACAGTTGTAAATAGCAATGAATAAATATTAAACAAAAAAAAAATATTATTACAATGGTTGATAAATTATGTACTTTACAGGCTAATTCTATTTGTAAGGGAGTTGCCCCATAAACAAATAAATAAATTATGATTATTATAATTGGAATATATAATATAATAAGGGGTAATATGATAGTATAGAAATATAAAAGTACTCATTTACATTCTGTACATGATTTGCTAAAATGATCCAGGTAAATGTTTTTTCATAAAATATTTTTACATTATAAATGATTACCTAATGTATCTATAAATAGCTGAATGGATGGTAAATGCCGTGGGAGTGTTGTTGACATCTTGGCCGTGGAGTTCCAGATCAGAAGAGCCCATTATTCCTCTGCTCTTTGTCGAGGACTTCCTATGGTCGAAGTCCATCCTCTTTCCTCTTCTCACTGCCAGTTCCAAGTCCTGAGTCCATCTTCCACATCCAACTTGGTCTCCAGTCCCCCTACTTGGTTATGGGGGTGTCACCCTTTTGGAATCTATTTCCTCATTGGCTACCACGAAGAATAAGTCACAATAAGCCAAGTGTTTGGGATAAACTATAATTTACTTGCCTGCCGACAAGAGAAGCCGCGGATACCTGGTTTAATGGATTTTGCCTCATTCCCGTTGACAGTTATCAATCTCTTCTCTGTCCCTCGTCATTTGAAGGAATTAGGTACCAAAGCTGATGGTCAGACAAAGACATTCGTAATACCAGGAGGGTTAATACATAGCATATGCCTGTATTGTGACCAAGAAAAAAATTAGAAACAATTTCTTAATCGCAATGTTTACGAACAATTTAACAATCTTATTAAAAATTTGTTTTTTTATTTCAATACTGTTTTATGTTATTTTTCCATAAATAACATTAATATTTATAATTTTTATCCTTATGTTAACTATACAATTTATATTAACATAATAAAAATATTTAAACGCCAATGCCTAAAACATATATAAACTATGTACCATATCTACACCATATATAATATATCTAAGCAAAAAGTAATACATTTACACAATTAATAATAATTATTACACTGCAATTAACAATAAAACTAATACACTAAATAAATTCTTTATACAATACTTAAACAGGCCATGTAGGTCTCTAGTTAGGGTTCACCTGTTGAGAATTATCCAACTATAAAAAGCATAATACCGTTAGTTGTCTTAAATTAATACTACCAAACCTAGCATTAACACCTATCGAAATATGCCTATATCACTACTATTTACATCATTTGATACTTTTGGTTGAATTAAATCAGTAAATCAGACCAAACCTAGAATCTATACATATTGATAATGCATATATCTCAGTGTAATTGATATTATGTTATTTATATAGTTGTTAGGAATTAAGGATATTCTTTTATATTGATAATATCTGATAATTACTCGTGAGTTAATGCACCAATAACAACACATATGATCTGTATAATAACCTATTAAGAAATAATGTCATCATACACATATTAATTTGCAATTTAGGGATGACATTTACTAAATGTATAATTATCTACACATTTCACATTATATTCAGATATTTATCTAATTATTTTATATTATATTTACTTTGTGTGATCCAATACCATATACAGTGTATAACATATTCATACAATATATAAAGCCTATACACAATCTGTGTGAATTAGGGTCCTACTTTTTATTTTTATTGTTTTGTTTTTTTAAGTGTTACCTTGAATCTACAAATTTAATTATATAAAAACTATTAGAAAATTATTTCTTGGAAAAAGTATTGGACAATTATTTCTAGAATATACCTATATACCTCTATAATCAATAATAATTTACACATATTTTGCATAATAATCACATCTTTTACATTATATTTGCATACAAATGAGATATTTTACAAATTAAAATAGATCATAGGCTACCACTTAAAACTTAATAAACTTTTTTAATTTGTGTAGTCCGGTTAGGCAGGTATCAAATACCTTTTTTAAACCATTCCAAATTATTTCTCCTTGTCAGAGTATAATATAAATATTTTTTGAAATATGGTTATATTCAATTCTTTAACATATCAGTGGTTAAATCTTAACAAAAGAATTAAAACATGCAAGACCCTCTAACTTTATAAATAAAAACTATATATTTCTTTAAAATATAAATAAATTTACGAACCTTTTCTTTCTTAATATATACTAAACGCCATTTTAAAATATTTGAAATAATCGGATTAACCTGCCTGAATATTATCCTATGCACTCAATGTTTACCATTAAATAAAAATCTAGCACCGCTAATTTTATACACTAAATATTATATATTTCTCCTTGGATCTTATCAATAATAATTATCCCAGTATGCGAGACATTTATGAAGATCTCTTTATTAATTCAGTATTGAAACAAAACCAATGAAACAATTGATACCACTAAAGGGATATAGGAGGAATATATCTACTCCCATTTCAGGTCATTAATTCAATAAAACAAATAAATACTTAATATACTTCTGTCCTTTTCCCTAGGGTTAATCTTCACTACTAACGTTATTACTATATTTGGGCTCTATTCGGCTTCATTTCTAATCTACGAGTTTTTCTTCTCTTGATTCGGCTAACGATTACAAAATAATTAAATTAAGAGGACTGTCATGTTATTCAGCTTGTAAATTTTTATAATTCGAATATTTATATGAACAAATATGAATGATCGAAAGCTTCCAATTAAAGAATACCTTGATCTAATCTGTGATGGTGAAATTCATTGTCTCGTATTATTAACAATTCTCCTTAAATTTCTATTCGGTATGCTATTTCAATTTCCTGATTTCCAAATTATACCATACTTCCTGTCAGCAGTATGGGTAATTTAATTTTTTCTTTATCTTCTCCCATAGAATATTCGGGGCGTCTTCAGCCAGCGATTTAGAAGGAAATATTTGCCTATTGATTTGTCTTCCCAATATAATTTATTTTTTCAAAATATTTTCCTCTCTCTAGTTCTATTGATTTTCTTTAGAATTTTGTTGATCACACTCTGTATTCTGGGTAAAATTCTAATTGTCATTTCTCAATATCTCTTGAAATCTCTTGCTGCTAGTTCTGAATCCTGAGTCCCTTTTCCTCCTCCAGCTTGGTCTCCAGTTCCCTCAATTGGTCATCTGGGCGTCACCCTTTTGTTTCTTCTCTGTTGACAGTTGTCAATCGCTTCTCCTTTGAACGGATCAGGTACCAAAGCTGATGATCATACAAAGACATTCGTATTATCGAGAAGGTTAATACATAGCACATGTGTTGTGAATAAGGAAAACTTTAGAAAGAATTTTTAATTTTTTTTCTTAAACTCAGTGTTTTCTAAACATTTGATATTTTATGGCAATACCGTTTTATTTTATTTTTTCATTTTTAAATTAATATTTATAATTTTTATCTCTATGTTATCTATACAATTTGTATTCCCATAATACAAAATATTTAAACGGCAATATATGCATTAAATATGTACCATATTTACAAAAAGTAATATATTTACACAATTAATAATAACTAGTACATTACAATTAACAATAAAAACAACACACTAAATAAAGTCTCTATACAATACATAATACAGGTCATATAGGTCTCATCAAAGGGTTGGCCTGTGGAGAACTATCTCATTATAAAACACATAATACTGCTCTTTATCTTAAATTAATACATCCTACCAAACATTTTATTCAAATACAACAAGTAAATATACTAAAAAAAAGTAACAAACAAGTAGAAATAAAAGACAATTTATAGTTCTAGATTATCATCCTCCTTTTATTATCATCTGAAGCAAAATAAGTAGCAGACTTTAAGGTAGTTAATTCTGGCGCCCACCGTGGTGGCCTAACCTTTCTTTGAAACAGTCACTTAAGGGAGTATGTTGGTCAATTTACGACAGCAGTTTCTCACCGACTAATAATTATTGCTCAATTTATTTATTGCTTTACAATATTATGTTTTATCTTCTTTTAGTATAAACTTCTATTTAAATTATTATTTTTTTTTCAATTTAGCGGAAAGATACTTAGTTCTACTGTTTAATCTGTTAAAAGACGACTTTATAATTTAAAAAAAAAACAGCGGATAGGTCGAACATTTTTTTTTCGCTCTTATATTGTCAGGGAATACGGCGTTTGGATAATTTTATGTAGAGTTTAAGCACAGCACACTCACAGATAACCACATCACAACCCTCTGCACCTAACATGAAACCCACCGAAGATGCCAAGACCAAGCGAGCCTTTTCAGTTACAACTCAACAGCATAAAATTATGGCGCCCTTTGATGCCCTTCAACAGATTAAAACTGTTTGACCTCTCTCCTGTAAAAAAGATCGTAAAGAAGTTAATTTTCAGTCCCATTAATGTAAAACGGGTAAGAGACCTGTCCAAGAGCTGCTGGAATGATTAGTGCATCTAAATGAATCCACATTAAACCTGAGCCCTATGAAAGGATGGGGCATTTTTTTAAATGGTTTACGTTTTTACCTCCTAGAGTTCTTTTAAAGGTTTATGATGCTGAATTGAAAGCCTTGAGCTGTTAAATATTATCAGTATCAGTGCATACTATACGAAAAAAAACTTGCAAATGAGATTTTCAATTCAAAACTCACGAATGATCCTAGGACTGAAATTAGATACTTGAAACTTGACTCTCTCTAATTTACAATGAATTATCAGTAATACATGTTAAAAGATTTAAAATAACATTCATTTTTATCATGCTTTACAAAAACCTTTACTATCCGTCGAAGCAAATTAATCTATATTAAATTTTTGGTTGCAGAATTGACCTGGCACCTATGATAGGGACTGAGCTACCAACGTAAAACAGACTAAGCAGTAATTTTTGTATAAAAAAAAAATTATTCCAAAATTAAGTAAATACCTAATTCCAAATAATATTTGTCTAAAAATAAACTCGAAAAAATATTATTGTTCCGTGAAATTCCTATTAAAATTGGACACTGGACATGAGATAAGGTCCAAAGAGGTAGTAAGAAATGTAGAATGATGGCTGTGCCAGAGAGAAGTGAAGATGCACAAATGGTTGACATGATTTCCCATATGAAATCAAGAGGTGATTATTATTGTATAAATTAAAATATATAAGGATGAAGATTGGTGTTATGTTAGTTTTATTATTGTTATAGGTTTTTATAGTGTATGAATATGGGACAGTGGTCCCGAAACGTAGTACTATATCATGAATAAATAATAAATAATTCAATCAAAAATCGAAGTGATTAACCTCAACAAAATTTTAAAAGCTATTAAAACTATGGATGATTCCAGTTCCAGATAGTGTCAATATGAAAAAATCATGGAAAAGAAAATCGGCCTCATTAGTTAACTATTCGAGTTGGTATGGAAAATATTATATACTGGGTGTCCCATAAATGAGTGATCATATTGTGGGAGGAGATAATATACGTTAAGAGGAACAAAAATGTTCATATGATCCATGAATTTTGAATCCATTTTGTGGTTTTTCTCGAAAAAAAAATCAAATATTTCTTCTTTGGAATTTCCTTAAATATTTTTTTTATTTACGAATTAGCTATTTCTCTACACTAGCTAGACTTTAAATATCTTCTTCTTCTTTCTCATCCTCCGTAAGTGCCTTTCAGCGTGGAGGAGCCTCTAATCACTTGGTCCACACATCTCTGTCCATAAAGCTCCTTCTAGGTTTGCCTCGTGGTCTCCTACAAATCGGCCGCGCCTTCATCCATTTTTTTGGCACTCTGTCTGTCTGCCCTAATTCTACAGACGTGTCCATACCATCGGATTTGTCGGTGTTCAATCACTGGTTTTACTGAGGGGATCTGAAGTTCTTCTATTCTTTCATTCCTTATCCTATCTCTCCTGTAAATATCCCGGGTCTCAAATAAAATCTACCTCCTTTATTAAGTATTAATATTTTGCAAAACAAGCCTATCTTCACTGGTCAGTTAAGAGGAAGCAAAAATTAAAAAAATAGCACCCAAATGAGAATCATATTTAATTTCTTAAATCTCTTGTTCTTCTGATTTTACTATCCTCCAAATATTTTTAGATATTTAAAATTTCAATTTTCACTATTACGTCATGGAATGCTTATTTTCTTTTTTGATACCGCTTAATTTGTTTGAAGGTAGCTTTAAAGTAGAATTTATTTAAGATTTTTTGGGGGAAAAAAATCACGGTTGGTAGCTAAAAATAGAAAATTTTAATTTTATCTCATACCTTTGAGTATCGCATTATGGGTCATATGGAAGTTTGTGTTCCTCCTAAGGCATATTATCTGCACCCACAATATGGCCACTCATTTATGGGCCACTAAGTGTATTTATGATCTGTTCAATTAACAGTTGTCGCGTGTTTAGCCAGAGCTATGTCATTTAGATATATTACTGATTATTGTAAATAAATTAAATAGATATAATTAAAAACTATTGGTATTATGTTACATGGTAAAGAGGCAGTGGAAAGGTAACAGGGACATTGCTGTTGAAAAGAAAATTTATTTAGATTTAGGTGTCCGTTTTCTTCTTTTTAAATATGAAGAGTTGAGGAATTAGCTGATGGTAAATTGATGATAAAAATCATTCATTCAGATTCTGGGTTTTATAGTCTTTTCATCTTGGTACTCCAGGCAGCACCGTGGGATCCAATTCCATAATCAACCATATATTCTTAAGTTAAAATAAATTTAATGTGGTGTAGAGAATAATATTTCAAATCAAAATTTAATTTTATATTCCCTAATCATATGTTTCCAAAGCTGTAGCTTTTAAATTTTCATTTAAACTTTATATTTGAGATTTAATTTAGAACTTTTTACTAGATTTGTATTCAGAGATTGTAATTGTAAATAGCATTCAGAGAATGTAATTGCAAATTGTATTTGTAAATTATATTCAGAAATTTTAATTGTAAATTGAATTCAGAGATTTTAATTGTAAATTGCTTTCAGAGATCGTAACTGTCAATTGTACTAAGAGATTTAAATGAAAATATGATTATTAGTAAGAATTAGTCAAAGGTCATTATGCTCTCACTTCTCATATTTCTTCTTTACATCGTCTTTTACTTAGTTTTTTGTCATACTTTTTTTCTTTTTGAATTTCCTTTGATTTAAAGCAATAATAAGTTTTAGTTTGAATAATTCACTTAAAAATTGGGAGATATCGCGATCTATGAATGTCTTCTTCATAAAATGAAATAAATAGTAAAATTAAGGCTATGCGCTACAGTAAGCAGCATACTAAATCCTTAAAAAGGGCTGAATAATTTATCGCCAGCAATGATTCCTGCCTCAGCAAGTTATTTAACAAGCTCAAACTAGGGCAAAACTACCATCTCGAAAGCAATCTCTTAATTTTGAAGGAGGCATTTCACTATTCTTGTTCACGAAGAATACAACACAATTACGAATAGAAAAAAATTATTTTTTTAACACGATGTACTAAAAACAATTTGAGCCTTTTGGCAGACGAACGATAGTTTATTTTACTTAAATAATCCTAGAAATCTTTATTGCTTAATGAGTGATTACTGATTACCATGTAGTTCAGTTAAACTGAACAATATTTAATAAATATAATTATATACATGACCAAGTTTGATTTATATATAATTAAATTAAATCTGTACCGCTACAACCCGGGAAGGGTAAGAGGTGTAAAGTGGGGAAGTACTGTTACTATACCAACGTTTGTGCAAGGAAATAATTTAGTCAGAATCACCCTCGAATGCCTGATTCTTTCCCGATTAAGGGTTTATGATGTTGGGTGGACCCCAGAGGGTGACATTCCCGAACCCACTGCGCTAACTCGCATGTAGTGAGCAGCGCAGTGCTTTTTAATACTTATACAGTTGATTGCAATATTATCTTATATTTGATTAAGAAAAAAAAGCTTTGTGTTGGCTTAAAAGAGAAAATTATATCGAGAGATCTATTGGAATGGCAATAGAAAATTTTTTTTTAAAAAATGAAAATATAAAGTGATAATAAACAATAATAAAAACGATAACAAATAGAAATCCTATGTTACTATCATGTAATTTTTTAAAAATAATAATAATACTTTTATTTGCTGATAGATATTACAATCTGCCACACAGTTATGGGCAATAGGTAATAGTGATGAATGATGTCATACATACTAAAATAAATTAAATGAAAAAAAAAACCCTCTTAAAATATATATCTCAAAAGAATAAACAAAATGAACATAATCCAACTATCTGTACGAAAAATAAATAAATAAACTAAAATAATATAGTCTATAGTCACATTTACACTCTAATATACAATATTTACACTATCGACCTGAGGATCTCTCTATTCCCCACGTGTGAGGAGTAGAGCAGAGCTCAAAAGATCCTTGCGCATCCCTCTTGCCGCATCACTCGTAGTGAGACCATGTAATTAAAACTTATTATACTATGACTATATAAATACATGAATTATATGTAGATATATTAGTAGAGGAGAAGAAAGCATGGGAGTAAGTTTATCTTTTTGATTACCATCATTAACATCCATAACTGCATGTTTCCATAGGCCTCCTAATGAAAATCCATTGGCCCAGTTTAACCATTAAGGTTTTCTTTCGCCACTCCCTACAACCATCTGTAAATTATTCAATAGATTCTTTTCTGTCAATTTATTTTTTATCTTATTCGCAATTCATTTCATATGTAGCCCTTTAATATTAACACCAACAGTATTCTGAAGTGAAGTATCGCCTGGCCTTGCATGGAAGGCGTACTAAATTCATAATGGTCCTTCGGGCCGGATGATTCAAAATTTTAATTTCATTGTTTCAATCAATTTCAAAATTATTATTCGGTAAAATAATATTTTATATACAACTTAATTTATATGAAATGACCTCAACAATGGGAAAGGCCATCTCATCAGTCATTTTGATTATGGTTAATTAATTGTATGTGTAGTTCATGATTTAATATCAATATATAAGACTAATATTCCACGTTATAACATAGCACAAAATTATGTACTCTATGCTATGAATTAGGATTCATATATATAGCATTCATATGAAATGGATTCATATATTCATTTCAGAGCATATGAGTGTTTGAGGTAACCCAGTTGAGCAGCACAGTCTTTGCATTAAGGTCATTCTCTCTAACGTTAATTCGGTTCTTTAAATAAATTAAAGATATAATTAATTTAGCTATAGATACAATACAAGATATAGTCAGAGAATAAGAGAGTAGACTAATTTTTTTTTTTCAATCTTTATAACGATTTAAAAAGACATACTTTACCCTGAACGATTTATTCAGTCATATATATGGAAAAATAAGTTTTTTCGGTACTATTTAAACATGAAAACTCCAATAGAAAAAAGCCGCAATGTTTGCTTAAATGAGGTGGCAGACGTCACAAATCAACAATTTACTTTGACAAGAAAGTTTTCAACCCAGAAAATATTTGCCCGCAGAAATAATAACATGGCTAACTTCTTAATGCAATGTCCTACAGTAACTGAAATAAGTAAGAGAGTGATAAAGAATCGTCACCGGATTGTGTAGAACCCATTTTGAATAATAAAGCAGTTTCTGTACGAAATTTGTTTTACAAAATTTCGCTTCTCGTTCATGGCCTATGCTTGTTTTCTACGTTGGTCCTCAAATAATTAGGATCAGCCCAGAAGAATTTATTTTTTAAAATGGAGGAAGACCTGACTCAACCTCGTTCAAATAATTTTTTTTTCTGAAAATATTCTTCCTATTCATGCAAAAAGTGATTGTGACACCAGATCAGCTATTAAATAATAAATTTTCTTTCTTCTGTAATATGCCTTTCAAAATAAAGGAATGATTTTCATGAAATATGACCATATAATACATGATAAACAACAGAAATTATATGGAGGTGATCCATAATATCATAATCTATTACAGCTCCGCTTACCAGCCGTTTACATGAAAGAGACAAGAGCTGAATGAAACGTTACAAGATTGCCAATAAATACTGTTACCACTGTTTAATCATCTTTTTGAGGTCTTTTCAATAGGTTGTAGAGAAAAATCTTTAGGAATAAGGCCACCTTAAACACCTTTTGTGCTTTAATAGCAAAAAGAATTGCAATAATTTCTATGATGAATATATATTCAATTATATTCTTTTGTCTTGAGATTTTGAGATTATTCCGAATTCGGCCATGCTTCAACATTAAAATCAGACAAGCCTATTATTAAACAGCTAATGTTAGATCAGTGCATTGCTAGTCTAACATTAGCTACTTATTAAAAGATAATTATTTTTATTAATTATTCACACCGTTTTTTTAAATTCAATTTTAGCCACTTTTTCAATATCGCTCGATTTCACTATCTTACGTTTCCTCTTCCTATTTTTAGTACATGTTTCGAAAGTGATTGAAATTGGTAGATGAAATATATCTTTCATTAATTACATCTTGCAGTTTCAAAGCTGACGCTGTTCCTGTTTCTGTACACTACTGAACAATAAATTGTAGAATATTTTTCTAAAAAATAACAAATTCAACAACTTATTAAAACAAAACTAACATCAACAACACTAACACTATTATTAACCCTAAAACATAACACTACAATCTTTAGAATCTATTTAATGGTAAATGAAATGAAAATGAAAAATAGTTTATTATTTTGGGACTAGGTCCCTTAAGAACAATTAGAAAGACAATTTTAATTTTATAATGACATTTATTGGCCACAATTAATCATAACTTATCTACAGAAGGAAAAAATAGTTTAATTAAAAAACTAACTGACTATGCAAAAACAAAAGAAAAGGTTAATATCAACATATCTGTATTATTATAATAGTGGGTCAGATAGGCGAAGCAAAAGGCAGTGAAATAAAAAGGATTTGGTACAAGACATATATTAGAGGGAATGGAGTTCCAGAGATATGCAGCTCGGGTAAGAAACGATTTATCAAACGCAGCAGTTCGGTGAGGTGGAGGGTAGATAAACAATAGATATTAGATAAACAAGACCTGGTAGTACGGTATTAGTACTATATATACTATGGTATTAAAAGTGTACTGAGACTTGTACTATAAATATAAGTAAATACATGTATATTCCCAAGATTTGTACTAGTAGCCACTTGTAGAAACAGAATCACTTTTACTTTGAAATATTTTACTTACAATTTCGGTTTTATTACTTTTAGCTTGTACTTTCTTATTGGAAAACGAAATCGTAAATCTTGGATAATAACATTGAGAACTGTCTCACAGTTTCAAAGTTATTATGCTTCAATATTTTTGATGATTATGTCACTTTTGCCACCAATATTGAAATTGTGTACTAAACTAAGATAATAAAGCAATCTATAATCCTTCTGTGTTGTCTTAAAAGTTTTTATTATTCCATTAATCCAACATAAATACAATGTTAAATTGTTAATCAATTTAGAATTCATACCAAAGAATATAATTGTATTTGAGATTTCGGAATTTCCCCGCTTAAAAATACTTTCAAAATCAAGAAACCCTTTTATTATAAAGCTAATTTTAAATTTGTGAATTGCCTTCTGTTTAAAGATTTTAGTATATTTATTAAATAAATCAAAACTTTGTTGATGATGATGTGGATGTTAACTATTGCTAGATGAACTTACTCCATGGTTCTTTCTTCCCTCCACATTCTCATGCCTCTCTTCCCTCTGCTTCTGAGAACAACTCCAGGAGTTCTACTCACTCATGGTAGATTCCTGATGAGTCAAAAAAGAAAGAATGAATTGCTTCTACCAGGAGACAAGATGGCCCTCTTCTCACCTTAGTCTGGGTTGCTTCTCTCCACAGAGAGCGCTGGAGGAGGTGAGTTAAAACAAAATCACTACCATATACACAAACCATTTATTGATGGTATATGTAAGTATTTATAAATGGTTTGTGTATATGGTAGTGATTTTGTGTGAATAATTTTATATAAGTAGAATTAAATATTTATGATTTTAACTTATAATTAATGAATGACCTGGGCAGAATAGCCTGCAAAAGTAATTCTAAATTTAATGTGAGGAAGAAATTATAATTGAACATGTCCTTGAGGATGGCTAAAATGGCCGAAACGTTGGACTGCTGAAAAATAAAAAGTGTTGAGACAAAAAAGGATACAAGTTTTAAAAGTGTTGAGACAAAAAAGGATACAAGTTTTTGATTTATTTAATAAATAATTACCTTGTCTCAAGAAATTGAAATAATATAATTAAAGATTTTAGTATAATTTCGTCAGGAAATGCTTGAAACTATAACGTTATTTTTCGTACTCGATAATTTATCACTTGTAACTTTAGTACATTACCTTTAAAAAAACACACGAGACCTTTAAATGGAAAAGGGAAGTGTTTTCTTAAAAGTCCGCCCCACTAAGACCCCCAGGGAGCGACGGTCCAATATCACTTTTGAAATATTAGCTTAAAACGGGAAGAGGAAACATTAAGATAGTTAAATCGAGCAATATTTAATTTATTTTTTTTTTGGCAGCCTTCAGTGCTGTACGAACCCAATATTTAGGACTCTGATACCTAGAGGATGATCACAAAGGTGGCAGACACACACACAGACTCAGACTCGACTGAGTACAAGTAACTAAATTATAATTAAGTAAATATCATAGGTAATATTCTACCAGTGCTTCTCGACGCCTCGGAAACTTGGGCTCTTTCGAAGGCCGATGAAAGAGATCTCCAAGCGTTTGAGAGAAAGAAATTCTCGTAGACGCATCTACGGCCCAGTACAGGATGGTTCAGCTTGGAGAAGACGCACGCACAAGTCTACTTGTTAATTGGTGATCCTGATGTTGGAAAAATTATGAGAATTGGTAGGCTGCGCTGGGTAGGCCATGTGGCAAGAATGTGAACTGATAACATCCGAAATCAACTTTTCAATGAGTGCCTACATGTAACACGGCCGAGAGGCCGCCCAAAGCTTCGATGGTTGGATGTGTTGAAGAGAAGAGCAGCTGCACTTAACAGATTAAACTGGTGGGAGCTGCTTGAGGAGACCAAGACACAGTAATGGGCTATCGCGCCGATTAATGATGATGATGATGATAATTATAAGTAATATGAATTACTAAAATAAGTAACTAAATTAAATCAACAAACCTGGTGAATCCCATCATCAACAGACTGACACACAATACAGACTATCCCTTTTTAAACAATCAAATGTCCTCAGCCCCCTCTTCAAAAGCATACTAATGCAGAAAAAGAGGCTACCCTTAACCAGTTTTCATCATGCCTGTTTCGGGTAACCTACGGCAACCGAAAGGTTGAATCGGAAAGGCTGTATAAGAATACTAGCACCCATGTGGCCAAGTCAAAACTCACCTCCTCCAGCGCTCTCTGTGGAGAGAAGCAACCCAGACTAAGGTGAGAAGAGAGCCATCTTCTCTCCTGGTAGAAGCAATTCATTCTTTCTTTTTGTCTCATCAGAAATCTACCATGAGTGAGTAGAACTCCTGGAGTTGTTCTCAGAAGCAGAGGGAAGAGAGGCATGAGAATGTGGAGGGAAGAAAGAACCATGGAGTAAGTTCATCTACCAATAGTTAACATCCACATCATCATCAACCTCCTCAATTTTAGATCTAAAATTTCCATAGCCCTGTCATTCAAAATTTTACTAACCATTTAATCAAAAATGTTTTCATTCTGTCACCCCCTACACCACTTGTAACATACAACAATAGAATTTTATTACATTGAATCATGTTTCATTTTTCAATTATACAGTCCACTCCAACCCAACCAGTGAACCAAAAGTGAAGTGTGTCCGGCAATTCGGTTGAGGGCATGCTTCATACAATGCCATCGACCCTATGCTCCTGAGAAGAAAAAAACTGTATATGATGAAAATTTAATTTTTAAAACGATTTATCTTTCCCTTTATTTATTTTTCTTTTACTAATATTGGTGAAATTAATATCCAAGTAGTTTAATACTCTACCAATGATATGAATATATAACCTTCACATATGTTGACTTGTCTTTTTTCACTTGTAATATAACTAACATTCTCCTCGTACAAGTATTAGGGCTTGTACTTTGTAACTTGTACACTTGTAGTTATTTACTAATACTAGTAGTTTCATTATGAAACAGATCCTTAAGAAAACAGGTAGGTCTATAAGAAAACAACGATGCTAATGGTAGTTAAAATTGCCCTCTTATATAATCGTAAAAATAATAATAAATATTAAAATTATTTTTGAGATAATTTTTGTCACAAAACATTTGGCTTGCCAATAACATATCTTATACCCTGGGTAGCTAGGGGGAGGAATAAGGTAACAAAGGTATTTCCTAACGGCTTGGGGAAGGGAGGAAGCAGGTTAATAAAGACAATTTATACTGGATCGAAAGGTTGCAGGCATTTACCCCATAAGGTACGATCGAAATAATTTCACGAGTCCCAGTGGGTAAATAACCGGGCAGTTAGTGGTTATGAAGTTGTTAGGCCTAGCAGGGGTACAGGGCAAGCCAGTTTGGGGATCTAACGGTCTCTCAAACTGGCAATATCTGCGGGCCTACTCACACAAACACAATCCCTCGCTTTCATGAATTTCTCGCGAAAAATTTCAGTAATTTTCATAAATAGTGTTTATTTCTTGCACTATACTCAAGAAGAAAATACGCTATAGTTATAAGCTTATGATCAAAAGTAAAATGTAATTATTAAGTCATGGTGATAAAATTTTTTTCGAGTTAGTACTAAAGTACCCGAAAATGATTAGTGGTTTTTGGTATTTTAATATAGTATGGTGATAAAATAATTAGATTAGTAATCAATTATTAAAAATATGGTTGTGTTACGTAATAGATATAACTTGAACGTTTAAAGAAACTCCTACTAATTGGTGAGGGTCAGCCAGGGCATGGCTAGTTTCCTCCGACGAGACCAATCTTTTCCTTTCTCCTAGCTTTAGCGTGTGGGGACAGTCTGGCGTGAAGGGGGTTCTGGGAAAGAGAAAGAAGTCAATTATACTGACGAAATATCTTTTATCCACTATTTTTGTGGCTGCAACTTTATTCTGACGAGGAACTAAAATATATGCTTTAGAGTTACCATAATACTATAATATCAGCGCACATATATAATAACTGAGAGGTGTTCACGAACGATTGTTCGACAATTGATTCGACCATGCTCGATATATTCTAAAGAAATATTTATAAATGACCTTTTTTTACAGAAGGAAACTTCAAGTGTAAGTTGTGGGGAACTTCTAGTTTCTTCAAATTTTGTGCTCTTCCGAATTCCATAGCCTATATTTTGAGATATCAGATTTTTGTTTTTCTTACCGATTTTAACGATTATTCTGCATGATCGATATATTCCAAAGAAATATTCTTTTTCTTTCTCATCCTCCTTAAATGCTTTTCAGCGTGGAGTTGCCACTGGATCGGCCACTTGTCAACACATCTCGGTTTCTGGCAAGCATCTTTATATGAGCTAGCGTTTATTCTCTTTCCAGATCTAGTCGTCGGATTTGTTCCATAAAGCTCCTTCTAGGTCTGCCTCATGGTCTCCTACTAGTCGGCCTCCCAATGAAATATTTCTTAACAGAAAGTAACTTGAAGTGTAAGTTGAGGGTGCTTCAAGTTTGTTCTTTATTTTATGATCCTTCGAATCGTATAGCACATATTTTGCGCTATTATGTATACTCTTACCATTTTAGTCCAGGTGCTCTGAAGGTTGAAGTAGCTGAATCAGGGTAGGGGTAGTTTCGAACGAGGATACAGATTTTTTTTCTCGTCTTCTAGAGTCTAGCGTGAAGGAAGTTTTTGGGAAGAGAAGGAAGGACATTTTTGTCTGTAAACTATCTTCAATCAAGTTGGGATTCCACTATTTTTGTGTCGGAATCTTTACTCCTAAGAGAAGCTAAAATAAATAACCCCGTAGATAAATAAACGGGTAGTTAGCGGTTTTGAAATTGTTAGACCTAAGCGGAGTACACGGCAAGCCAGTTTAGGGAAACGTGAATATTATAAAAATTGGTACTTTTTTTTACTGTATAATAATTATAAAATATCTTATAATTAGAATTATCGGATTATATTTTTTTTCAAAAAAGACTTAAAAGAAAAATATTCAATTACTTATTGGGGACCAATAGGCCAACGTCTGTGTGTAATTGAAATTAATAAGGAAACCTGAAGAAGACTAAATACGTAAGCAGATCGCTTTGTGTCCTTTACCAATTTGGAGAGTAAAGCGGAGAATCGAAAGGGACACTAACGTAACCATTCACAGTTAGGTTCATTTTGCAATAGCAGATAATTGACCATGAACAACAATGTGCTCTATGATATATAAAACACTCCTATCCAACCGATAAGAGAGGTCTAGTTGCGTACCGAATTTCTGGGATGGCTTCACGATGAATCCTTCGCCGGACTTGAGGATATAATTCAACTACTCAAAGTACGCTGTTCATATTGGAAGACTCTGAAAGGACACATTGAATATTATCTTCGGATGTGTAACTCTTTCGCTTGAAGAAATATTTATTATGTTCATTTATTTAGGTATTTGTATTTAAATTATTTACTATAGGAAATCTATTAATTATTTTAAATAAAATTATTCGCATGCTCATCCTGTAGGAAATGTCTAGATTTTGTCGTAGATAGGAATATTTTAATGATTTTTTATAGGTTAGTTTATTATTATTTGACCCAGGAATCTAATATTCCTAAATCTAGTAAGACACTGAACACGAACTTGGAATCTAAAACAAGACATTGAATAAATAGCCACTAAAGGAACTACAAGTAAAGTTCCAATGCCCTTGTCGTGTTCTTAATACTAATTATGATAATTAATTATTAGCTTTAGAGGGCTTTAGGTAGTAGGTTTATCCAAACCAGGAAGAATATTTTATTTTATATTGTTAACCTTTTTTTGTTATTATTGCTATCCTGTTATAATTATTGCTTTTCTGTATGTTTTTAACTCTTGGAAACTCAAGAAATTATCAGAGGTAATATGAGAAGGTTCGTTACGTGGGGTAAAGTCTCTAAGGATCTATCCCTAATGATTTGTTGTGTCACAGCTCCCACAAATTGGGTCATGCATTTTCTTATTTAGACTGCTAGAGGAGATATAAGTGGAAGCTGGAATATATGATGTAAACGAACGTACCTAAGACTTATAAAGAAAATAAATCATTTTCCATAATATATGGAGATTAAAATAGATCAGAATTGGAAGGAGGCAGGGTGATATCCAGTGTATCTCAAACAACGAACAAACATTATCTAAGACAAGACACGTAGAACCGTAAAGAATAATTGTAACACGGAGTTTTTCATACATTATCTACGTAAACAACTAAATTAACTAATAACTAATCAACTTTTACAAGTTTTTATTTATTTCAATTTTATTCCTTCTTAAACTATGAAATACATATATACCTCTGAGATGGACATTCTTCCAGATATAAGTAATGATGGGAATAATCAAGATGATTTAGATCATTATGAGAGTCCATCACCGCTTAGTATCCCTACTGATGAGTTAAAAAATGCTCATATTTGACGAGTTTGCAGGTGAAATCTATAAGTAGTTGTAAATTAGGATGAATCAACTTTTAAATATTATTTATTGCTTTCCTTTATGGTTCCTTAAACATCTGAAGACGCAGTTTTATGCTGAGAGAGATAAAAGGTGATAAAGAACGGTTGTTTGATATACAAACATCGCTGCCAAAATATTTGTTCACTCAACTGAAAATGAGTCAAAAATAGCATATCATTGACGCATTTTCTAGTGAAATCTACTGGTAATACTAATTTAAAATGAGTAAAAAATTTAGTAAGATTCTAAAAGCATATATGTTACACCACAAGATCTAGAATTATGCTGAGAGAAATAAGAGGTGATAAAGAACGGCCTTTGATTTAGGTTGGTGTAGAGTATTTGAATTTCCTACTGAAAATGAGTCAAAAATAGTACACCATTGACCGATTTGCTAGCGAATTCAACTTATAGTTCGTAGTTGAAATGAGTCGAGCTATAACTATCATTTCTTGCATTCAGAGGTTATATTAATTTTAGTAAAATTCTGAATTATATCTGTTACAGCAGAAGAAGCTGTATTAAGCAGCAATAAGTAATTAGTAATTAAGAATAGGAGTTTAATTCACGAGTATTGCTGCGCCTAGTGTTGATGTACCTACTGAAAAAGAGCCAAAAATAGCAAACATTGATGGAATTACAAGAGAATTCTACTGGGAGTACTTCATTGTAATGAGTCAAATGACTATATTATACATTAATGATTTAGATTTAAAAATAAATTGTCATTCTTCGCCCTTCCAGTGCAGGCGTAAGCCACCACAACACCACCTGGACCCTGCAGATCACCTTAAAATGTCACAAGGCACTCCAAGGAATTATAAACTACCAGCTACTATACCTACATGTAACTACCTCCTATATGTATGTATTAGATAACTTATTTCGACAGGAGAGGACAAAAAAAAATAGTTACGCTGAATAAATTTAAAATTTCAATTGCTAGGAACAGTCCTATACCACAACGAACATTTAAAAATTATTAAAAAGTATTCCTGCTCAAATAATTTATATAATATCTGAAAATAAGTAAAAAATAGCACATTTATGACGAATTAAATAGCGTAATCTACTGGTAGTAGGTAGTAGGAATGAGTTGAGCTATAACTATCATTTCTTGCCTTATAGGGTTAAATAATTTAAGTAAGATTCTAAAAGCACTAATGCAACAGCATAAGATGCAATATTATGCCGAGTGAGGTGATATATGATGATGGGTGAAAACGAAAGTTCCTTAGATATGCGAGCATTGCTGTCCCATCTGAAAATAAGTCAAAAATAGCATTTGTCTTTAGGATTTATATTAATTTTAGTAAGATTCTAAAACCCTATAATTTAAAGCAGAATATTCAGTACTATGCTTAGAGTGATAATTATACTGAAAATGAGTCAAAAATAGTACACCATTGACCGATCAAAAGTAAAAAGTAATTATTAAGTCATGGAGATCAGATTTTTTTTCGAGTAAGTACTAAAGTCCCCGAAAATGATTAGTGGTTTATAGTATTTTAATATATTATGGTGATAAAATAATTAAATTAGTAATAAATTATAAAAAATGTGGTTGTGTTACGTAATAACTTGAACGTTTAAAGAAACTCCTCCTACTAATTGGTGTGGGTCACCCAGGGCATGGTAGTTTCCTCCGAGGAAACCAATCCTTTTCCTTTCTGCTAGCTTTAGGGTGTGG
>NW_027111402.1:405133-406467 GCF_000696795.3 Halyomorpha halys
CAGTAGTGGGCAATAGGTAATAGTGATGAATGATCTCATACATACTAAAATAAAATAAAATAAATAAATGAATGAAAAAATCTCTTAAAATATATACAAACTGAAGATTAAAAAAAATGAACATAATTACACTATTTGTATGAAAAAAAAAATATATAATTTCTGGTCACATTTACACTCTAATACACAATATTTACACAATCGACCTGAAGATCCCTGAGCCCACTTTATCCCCCACGTGTAGGGGTAAAGCAGAGCTCAAAAGATCCCGTCGCATCCCTTCGCCGCATCACTGGTAGCGAGCCAGTGGAGGCTGAGCAAGTAGTTAACCTGCCTACTGGAAATAAGTAAAAAAAAAAAAAACTGACACATCTTTGACGTATTTTCTAAAAAAATCAACTGATAGTGCTAAATTTTAATGAGTCAAATTATAAATAATATTTGTTGCCTTTAGGCATAATATAGATTTTAGTAAGATTCAGAAAAGAAGTTTATTGAAAAAAAGATACAGCATTACACTGAGGAGATAATAGAGGTTTTGAGATAGAAATTTGAATCCCGAGAATCGCTTACCTGCTGCTACTTGCTTTATCTATTAAAAATAAGACAGAAAGTGTTCATTATTTATTTAAAATATAATTATTGTTTCCTATCTGCAGGAGTTACATCAATTTTAGTAACATTCGAAAAGCATATTTGTTACAGCAGAAAATGATGAATTACACCGTAAGAAATAATGTATAATTATGAACGATTTTTTATCATTCCGAAAATGAGTCAGAAATAGTATATCCTCCACCAATGTATATAAATGTCGTTTCTTACCTTCGAAGGTGGTCATACAGTTTTTCTACTATCTAACGTTTTATGCATGTATATAAATATAAGTTCTTTTATTCGTTTAAATTAATGCTTTGTTATAGGAACAGTAAATCTTGAGAACTTCAAATGTACTGTGATTGGATTCGTACGGACGCAGATTGGGATGTCAACGGTTTGAATACGAGAATGGTGAGAGAGGGGCTCGATGATGAAGTGTGGACCGGCTCATGGGAGTTAATCTACACGGGATTTGTGGTCGCTCTCCGAGGTCATTTGTGTTGACTCGCATTGAAAACGTGCTAGGGTCCGGAGTGTGGACAATTTGCAGATGAAAATGACCATTCGGTCTCTGGGAATTAACAAGCCATAGGCCGAAACGCATTACCCGGTTCGTGTAGTATTCTCAATACAAAATCCAATCTGAGCTACTTGGAACGTAATTAGGAAGTATTCGTCAATTATTTCAATTACAGAACATAAACGAAACGATTAACTAAGAGGTTAATGAATCT
>NW_027111402.1:406806-418962 GCF_000696795.3 Halyomorpha halys
TTATGTAATTCAATAACCTTCATATTGTCTCATATCATGTATGAAAAAAATTATGTATTTTGATTAATGTGCCAAACAATGGTTAATAACTTATTCTCCACTTGAAAAATTCAAAGTTTCAAAGGAAAGAGCCTTACTCGGACGACACGGGACATTTTTGGTAAAAACTGGGTGCAAATCGGTAAAGAATTTTAAAGACCATGGATAAGTAATCAATGTGCATTATGTTTTTATTTAAATTGATGATTTATACACAAATGAGTTGGATTTTAAAAAAAAATGTCTTGACATTCATAGCCCTTCTAGTAATTTACTCTCAGATTAATTTAAACTTTATTCAAATAATTTAAATAATAAATTATCATTAGTCCCTTACTGAGTTGCTGTATAGCCCAATAGAAAGTAAATATAAAGAAAGAACACAAGCTGCACTATATCTATACGAATAGTTGGGATATAATAAATTACTGATGACAATATTTTCATATTGTGTTGACAATATTTATTCAACATAAATTACGTACAATATGACGTAAGCATAAAGCCCGTAATACGTATGCATAAAACAGCTTAAAATAAATAATACTTTATAGAAAAATAGGCTATCAGTGTTCATACAAAAATATAGTTTTCAAAACAAAGTTTTATTTAGTGCATAAATTATAAATTAAATATATCTGAATGAATTAAAATATTGTATTGAATGCTTATAAAACTAAGCAATACTGTCAAAAATTTTTTATGGAGATTATTATAAAACTGTTTTCAAGAATAAGAAGGTGCACACAAATTATATAACCACATATTCCCAAGGAAAGTTATAAATGTTAGAATATAACATATAATATAACAATAACCGTTTCAATACGCCATATGCAAGAATTTTCTAAGGTACCATTTAATTTGTTTGTGATTGATTATTAAAATAAATTCAGTTACTTTAAGGTCTCTGATCTTTGAGACATAGTTTAAATATTTAGATTTATCTATACTTCTGGGATAACCTAGCCATAACGTATTGATTGGAATTATCACGATAATTTAGATCATTGCGAATAATGGTCAATTATTTCATTATCAGATTTTAATGAAGACTCCAAAAAGAAAGTGAGTTAAAATGTGTTCATATTTGACAGATTTGCTTGTAAAATCTATTGATAGTACGAAATTGGAATGTCTAAAATAGATATACCTACTATACAATTAGTTTTAGTCAACATTCGAAGCAAGCTGTAATAGCAGATGATGCGGTATTATGTTGAGAGAGATAAATGGTGATAAAGAACGATATTGTGATTTACGACCAGTTAAAACTAGCACATGTTTGACTTATTTGCTAGCGAAGTCTACTGGTAGTACTAATTTAAAATGAATCAAACAATACTTAAGTAAGAAAAAACTTATTTGTTACAGCAGAAGAAAGCAGGCTCCCCTAAACTTGGTCTTTCCCTTTCAATGCTACCTAAAAACATCACTTCGCTATATCGATATAAATATGAGTTTCTTAAACTGCAAGACAAATTAGGTGACGCCGACTTCATCTATACTGACGGCTCCAAAAATCACTTAGGTTTTTTTGCCTCGATTGTGTGCAATGATCACCAGTACCTATTCTCTTTATCACAAATATGTAGTAGCTATACAGCTGAAATGGTTCCATTCAACAAAAGCTTAAATTGTTTTCACACTACAAAACAAAAACTGGTCATCTGTACAGACTTTGTCTGTCCTACTTACCTTAAGAAATATTTTTTCAACTAACCCACTAAACCAAAACATATTATAAAGATTTATTTTTGCAAAAATAAAGATATGATACTTAAATGGCATGCTTTTGAGTATAATACATAATACAATATAAATTTGTAATTCATTTCTCCCTTAAATCTTAAATTGGAATCCACTCTATCACTCGGCGCTGGACTCCGGCCTAACACTGATCAGTGATTCGACGCTTCCCACTTCCACTTCTTTGGGATATGTCCCCTTGAAGTAGATGGCTCCGGCGACGCTCGTCCTATCTCCTCTTCACATAACAGCCGTGTTTCCGGCTCGTGCGGCCATCTCTTCTGCCCGATCCACCTCGGGCCGGTACCATCTGTATATACATTTGTACTAGGCAATTGTTTAGCAGGTCACAAGCCTCTTCACCTTCTTCAGAAATGCCCCAGTGGTGATCCCTCGAAGATACTTGTCATTGTTAGGGGACAGTTACATCGCTGATCAAGGCTCTGCCACCCTTCGAAACCACAAGGTCCGGTCGCAGGCCGGAGCCGTCAACTGCAATCAGTGAATCAAGATTCTTTCTGACGACTGCGTAACCCAGCTTCCTCGCGTCTCTTCTATCCTGTCAACGATGACGTCGTGTCTTTTCTGGCGAAGAACCGCATGCACGTCGCACTGCCCAATCACATGTCATGAATCAAACCCAATAAACCAAAACATATATTACTCATTACAGTCCACAAACAGAAATAGTATTTCAGTTTTTTCGCCTGGATCCCTGGAAACTGCGGATTAGCGGGTAACGAACTGGCCGATTGGGCAGCAAAAGTGGTGATTTCTGAAAGAAGTCCATGTCGTGAAGTCAATGATTCCATTTCCTTCATTAGGCAGAGGATTAAATTTGAATGGAGACAAATGTGGAAAAATGGATATCTTCAAATCGAAATGTGTGCAAAGAGGGTGTGATTTTAACGCGCCTTCGAATACGTCATATGCCCCTGACCCACGGTTACCTTAAGGCCCGCGAACCTCCACCAAACTTACGGAACAGGAACTCACAGTTAAACACATTTTGACTGAATTAATAGCACTCAGGACGTCGGATTTGAGTAATCCGATTTTTACAACTATTTAGAATTTATATAAAGTCGGGGTCGGGGGTCTCATTTTCTGATGCCCCACCCTTTCCGCGGACACCGGAAGACCCCGAAGACGCCGCGACAGCAGTGCCGCCCCAGCCTGTGCACCATGCAAGCTAGGACCTGGCCTACCCCTACCATCACGCCAGAGTCCAGGACACGCTGGCCAGCCTCTGAGGGAGAAGCAACCGGCTCTTCTGACACCATACGAAGAAACATGGTGTTCACCATTTCGCCCATCGCACACCTTGACGAGGGAAGCGACTAGAAGACGTCACCGCGGAGGCGAAGACGTCACACATCAGATAAGCACATCATTTCCATTAGTCCTAAAAGACTCTGTCTGATAGTATCAGAATAATGTCATATATAATCACGTTAATTTAGACTAACACACTAACACCATCTGTCCCTCCAGGGAATTAATTATTTGGTCAGAAAAAAATATATGGAGTTAATAGCCAGAAAAGTCCCACAATTTTCAGCCCCCCTTTTCCACACATTTATCATAATCGTAAAATACACCCGGGACACCTGCAGTATAGAACGAGCAGGTCCCGATGTAAACACAGGACTTTAAAGGACTTAGTTAACTTGCCGATTCTTGTCTCATAATGAGACTTTCTAAATTAAAAGATGAAAAGATGTCTGTCAGACCGCAAGGATCACTAGGCCCACTTGCCGGACTTGTCCCTCTCACCTAATACCAATACTCTTTTAATATAATTAAAAATTAGTTCATTACTGAATACCTGCTTAAAAAAAAAATAGAGAGTCACAAAATATATAGCACTTAATTGTAGCCAAGGCATATACGAAAGGCATCACACACTAATGTATGAAAATGAAAGTACAGGAAAATTTAACAACCCTTCAATATTTAATTTCATGATCAAACGAATTCGATAAAATACTAAAAATACAAAATGCTTTTCTTGATACATTGTCGTTTCCCAATTGATTTTATTCAATAAACCACAATAATCAAACATATATACAAAAACAATTACATGCAATTGACAAATCAATATTATCTTGAAAAACATCCCGAAACATGAAAAATATAATTAAACAGTAGAATGTGAATGTTATTAATTCTAAAAAAATTAAAATCAAAGTGTAGACTAGACTAAGCACAACTTATAGTCTCATTTGGATTTTGATTACATAGACATTTTAAACAAGGTAATTGGCAATGAAGTCAGAAACATTTAAAATCAAATAGCATAACTAAAACTTTTAAAAAAATTAATAATAATACATTGCAAATCAGTAGCTAATAAATAAGTAAATATCATACTGACATATTAAACAAAAATAATATTTAACAATGAATTGAGAATTTGGACCAAACTGAAACTAACAATATTGGGGATGGGATTAGGCGAAATTCCTTCCAATAAAATGGTGAACACAAAACGATATGAGATAGACTAGGAAATAAACTGCAGGGAAATAGTTAATTATTTCTTACGGAAATTTAACTGAGAATACATCTGTTAAAAAAAAATAAATAAATAAATCTGAAGTACTAGATCCTTAAAGGGTCCTTTTAGGACCCTATAGTGGTATTATGGTGGTACATGGTAATATGGTGGTACTATATCAACGGTTGTGCAAGGTGATTTGATCAGAATAAAGCTCTGGTATCCACCTCATGAGGCTAGGTAGATCCAGGAGGGCTCAAGACTCACGGCTACAGTGGCAGTATAAATAATTATCTGTCATAACCGGATTCGAACCCTGGTCCTTAAAGTTAATCGCAAAGGGCCTTACTACTAAGTCTCGCTCCTCTCAATAAAAAATGTATACAAAATTAATTTTATGCAAATCACAAATCAATATTAACTCGGAAAACGTCTCAAAATATAAACGATATAATCAAACTGCATAATATGAATGTTTATAAATCCAAAGAAATTAGGCTACAGTAACCATAGTTTGTAGTCTCAATTTGGATTTCAATAAGATAGAAATTTTAAATAAGGTAAAAGATAGTGAAATCAGAAAACAGTGAGAATCAACTAACATTAATTTAAAAAAAAATAATGAAAAAAAAATAGTAAATTTTTAATTTGTCATACAGGAATAAGTAAGAATTTTATTGACTTCATAAACAAGCTTATATTTAACAATAAATTGAGACCAACAATATTGGGAGTGGTATTAGGCCAAATGTCTTCCAATGAAGAATTGATCACAGGCTGATACGAGGCAGATGAGGAAACATACGGCAAAAGGAAATAGGTAAATAATTCTTTATAGTGATGAAATTATTAATGCATTCCTTTAAATGTGTGAAATCATAATAATTTTGACTTTCAAATAAACACTAAAATTTGAAAAAAATCTTTGATATAAGAGGAAAATTAAATTAAACAAATTAAGATAACTATGTCAACATATAAACAATATGTGGTTATTGTCAAAACAAATAGTAATTAATGATCATACAGATTAATGTGAAAAGTGGGCTAGTGTGCGCCCAGATATAATAAATAATAGATATAACGAGTAAAATAGATTTCTGAAATAGTTATTAACAATGTTACCAAGTCTTATTAATCTATATCTAAATAGTCCCAACTATATTTATTAAATTATATTTCATGTACATTTCGGCCGATCTGGCCTTCATCAAGGACAATCTTAATTTTAGTTTCACAAACTTACATGGTTGTGGTTTAAAAAAAATAGTGTAGTGCTCGTTGTTAAAGCCCAAAAGTTCAGTTTCTTTTTGATTTAGTTTCATTTTTCTTCCCATCGGTTTTTTTTAATTAATTAATTTTTTTTTACCACAAGTTACTTTTATTTTAAATTTATATTAAAGAATTTATTGCATAAATAAGGAGGTTTATTGTGGTACGAGTATATAAATACATCGTTGCGGTGTAGCATGACGTACAGAACAACATTACTGGAGTAGGATTTCGGGCCTCAAAGGCAGTCAGTACTGGCAAAGACTGAAGCGATCAAATTTTATTTCCTCGTTCTCACTCACGACCCACCACTGGTGTTTTTACCTAATGCAAAATCGTCTTATTTCTACCGACTCGACCTCGGAGACGTCCATCTCGAATGAGAATAGAAAGCTGTTATCAATATAAGCATATGCACCCCCGACCATCTGTGAGTGACTATTTATTTTTTAGCTTCCTTATTTTCTTTTTTGTTTTCTCACCAACTCAAGTAGTGGAAAATTAACTATTTTTCTGTGTAAAGGAAATTGTTAGGGGACAGCGTGGTAACGCGCCAGTCTACCATTTATTTATTTATCACCCTACCCTGCATATTAGACAATACGGGTGTTCGCAGCAGTGGGTACAGCTCATTGCTGCATATGACAA
Source organism: Halyomorpha halys (assembly GCF_000696795.3). Lineage (NCBI taxonomy): Eukaryota > Metazoa > Arthropoda > Insecta > Hemiptera > Pentatomidae > Halyomorpha > Halyomorpha halys. The sequence continues at coordinate 413,018 of NW_027111402.1, forward strand.
AAATTACATAGCTGTGCACACAGCTTGCTCTGGCTACAAAATAAATCTTGCTCTGCTACTGAGGCATTGCTGGTGTAGCTAATTCTCTCCTACCAAGGGAGAAGTGAGTAGAGTCACCAACCCACAGGTTGTCAGATCGAAACCCCGGTCTCACTCGGGCTTTTTTCAAGCACAAAATAATGCAAAACTCACTGACAACCTCCCCTTAGGCATTTGTGAGGCCCGTTAGCCAATGGGTGGCACTCACAAAAAATAAGCGTGGGAGTGACGAACCCACCCTGCGAAAAAAAAAAATACGTCAAGAAACGCGCGATGTATTAGTAAATGCATCGTGTAGAAATACGATGATTTTACTAATAAATCGTGGGAGGTGTTAGGCCTTCGTGGTCTGTTGCCCATAGAATAATAATAATAATTGTAGGCTGTTATAACCAAGTTAATTGAACACATCAAAATAAACCTGCATTCGTTACTATAACATTTGATAATAAATCCAGAAGGTGTACGAACAACCTAAAACGTTGAAAGTAATAGCACATCGATGTAAAATTAATAAATAAAAAATTACTAATGTGGTCCTTAATAATATAATAATATACTACTTATACGCCCTACGTTACAGGGCTTATATAATGAAGGAAAGCCAAAGAATGAAGATATAAATATAAAATAATTAGTTGTACCGTTAAAACTAAAATTCCAAAGGGTTTATTTATTAAACTTCATTATATTTTTTTTCCAGGAAATTTAATTTTCACCCTTTTTTCACCACTTAATTCTTTTTTTTAAACCTGAGGAACGTTTTGGGCCCTTTTCCCACTATCTAGTTCTATCCAGTTCTACAAATAGAAATATTTCTAATCAACATTTTACAATTAACGTGTAAAATATATGGAATAAGATATAACCATATGAAAGTAAGCAATTCTTTATCTTCAAGTAGTTTACTTACTACGTGAGTTCTTCTGACCGCACCTGGCCAATCTTCCTTTTATATACTGCACATAAAAGATTCTTTCAATAAATAAAGAATTACAAATGAGAAGGCTAGTGATTCCTGAAATAGAAAAAAACGCAAAAGAGCATAATTGCCTTCGAATAATAAACCATTAAACATATTACTAACTCATACAACTACTAGTTCACTATGTTACTAACGCGCACTTGGCGCCTTCGACTCTCCACGTACGGTGGACATCACCTATACACCTTAAAATACACATTCATTTCTATACATCTATACATTTCTCACATTCACATTTTATTGTATCTAAGTATTATTTGTTTTTCACAAGAGGGCACGGGAAAAAAAATTAAATATTAAAAAATAAATAAACATAAACAATTATGTATAATCCCTTTTTCAAGGTTAATCCCAATTTAAGATTCAATTTTAATCGTTAAATGCTCTTCTTTAAGACATTAGAAAGATCTGAATCCAATGATTGATTCCAAAATTTTTGGAAAAGCCATTTAAAAAATCTTACCTAGAGCACAGTTTTTTAAAAATAATTTATTTTATATAATTTTCTATTATATATAAAATGACATGATAGAAATATGTGGATAATCTTTCCATTGATAGAACTCCAATAACGTTATTAAAGAAGATCTCGAGGCCATCGAATGTTCAGTGGAGGAATTCGATGGTTCAGGGGAGCCTCAAAGCTTAACTCCGTTTTTATTTAGTTTGAAATTTAAAGTCCAAAAAACTAGTATATTTTTACCTATTAAAACTTACTCCGTCTGATCTCAGAAATAAATAAGAACAATTATTCTATAATCAATAGTTTCATCACTAATGTTGAAGAAAAAGCGGAAAATATATAGCTAATCTGCTGTAGGTACATTTAAAGAGTTTAAAACTTTTTCGTGAGAAAGAAATTGCAACTTGGACAAAAAGTTTTAATTGGAGGCCCCTTTGGAAGAGCTGACTCCTGGAAGTGCTGGAGGACCATGGATCTACAGCGGCAGGCGATCTGTCACTACAACTCCACCAATCTTTAATACAATTCCGTCATCTCGAGGGACGTTTAAGAAAGTTTTGAGGCACCGAATTATTCGAGGACTTTTTATTATTTTTTTAAATAGATTTCTTCCGGATAATTTAATTAAATAAATAATTGAAATGTTCGAAGCACCCTTCTTTTAACTATTACTGGATCATAAGCATATTAGAATCTTCTCATTATCAGAGACACTACAACTCGGTATAATCTTTGCTGCATTAATACATTTTCCCCATTCCTCTCTTTCTTGCGCCGAAGTCAGCAAAATTCTGGTTTCCAGTAGTTTTTTCGCATTGCCTTTAACCCCCGCTGTCATCTCAGTAGTGTTTTGCCTCTCTTTCTTGTTTCTTCCACAAATACAAACAATAATTTTTTCATGGTCCATCCATTCTTGTAACATGCCCAGTCTATTGCAGTCTTGATAATCTAATAAAGCAGGGGAGACAAACAAGTCAATCATGAGGTCAATTTCGGTCGATCGCTCCCTTTGTCTAGGGTGGCTATTCTGGGAATTCCTAGAATTCTGACAGCCTAACACTGTGATCTTCGCCCATCCAACACAATACATTTGGACTTCTGTGTTACACATGTCACCGGACGCAGCGAATGAACACAAGAGTTACCCTCGGTGACTACATTGAGTTTCAACGACAATACTATAAATATATTAAGAATAACAATAATTATTTAAATTAAGAAGTCACTATCGTAATCGTAATAAATATATTGTAACCATAACATACGTCTTTTTTAAGTTTTAATATATCTATATTAGATTTTAATATACTTAAATTGTTTTCCCCAATCTTAATATGCAGTATTGTTATTATTTCTCTAAATAATTACAGCAGTTCAGGAGTTTTTGAATTATATAGGAAAATATTTAATTCAATATATTGATATGTATTGATATTTTAACTATTCTCGATATTATTAAGGTTTTTCGCCAATACCTGTTTACGCCAATGTTCCAATACCTGGCCAAGGTGGGATATCTTTCAAGAAACCTTTCACAGTGTCCCTGTGTATTTACAAACACACACTTGTGTTTATTTGCAACAGGGGTCCCGTATCAGAGCTTTTAACACCTTAGTTTTTCCCGAAGGATCAGAAGCCAATTAAGCAGGTAAAAACCCTTCCTAGACATGTCAAACATTCCCACCCTCTCTCGGGCCAAGGGGGGAACGCCTACCAAGGGAGCGTTCTGTCACCTATGGCCAATGAGGAATTAGATTCAAAAAAGGGTAACGCCCCTAAGGGGGAGTGGGAGAAAAGGGGCAGGACAACTAGACCAGGAAAAAGGGCAATGAAGACGAAGACATAGAAGAGAGAGCTCCAGGCTTGAGAGGGGAAGAAAGACAGGGTTGGAAGAGGAGGAAACCACCAAAAGGAGCAGATGACAACCAATCCATTCCACATCCGCTGATTTTGGTAAACAGTTGTAATGTAATATTTTATGGCAAACAAGCTATCTAAATCATTTCCCAAAGTCATTGTAATAAAATATAATTTTCTCTGAACTATCAAGTATAAATATATGTTTTTTTTTTACTTTTTGTACTGCATAAACCTATGTATAAATTTGACCACTCTCTAATGTATCCTACGTTTAAATGGTAACAATATTTTATTAAATATATTCTATAACTGATAAAATGGTAAATACAAAATAGCCTTTGGAAAGAAATTCAATTATAGTAATATTTAGTTTTGCAGGACTCAATATCAATTAATTAATTAACTCATTCTTTTAGATAATTGCCATCAGCGATTACCCTGCCATCCCGAAACAGATAGGAAGCAATCTATTCTTTAAATTGTCAAATTTCTTTTCACTCTAGTATACCCATGAACATGAGTAGTAAACCGAAAAAATCGAAAACTTCTCACTTCAATGAAGCTAGGGAACTCGATTCCTTTTTTACAATGGTGAATAATAAATATTGTTGTTAAGTATTCGCTGGAATGCACCTTATACTGAAACACAGAGTATAAACATTGTAGGAATTCAACACCCCTTCTTCCTCCCCCCTCTAATAGAGTAGAAGTTAAGGAAGTATAAATTTAAATGGATAGGAAACTACATGCAAATAAATAAGGCCAAGTGTGATAGTACTGTAAATAAAAAACTAGATTAATAAATTATAGAACAATACAATATTTTTTATTTTTATTTTTAACCATATTTGTAACTATTTCTAATAAGTGTTGTTCTAAAAGGTATTACTCCAGTTCTTTAATTGCAGTTCTATCACACTTGGAATTCGAATTTATTAGACGATCTCTAAGATATAATCAAGCATTGGTCTAATCAATGTTTTGTGCAGAGAGAGTTTTGTATTTTTCGACAGAAGACAGTTTATCAGTGTTTTGCCAGTCCAAAATAACACTTATTATGGAAGAACCTAGAACATTAATTTTCAGAGTGAATATAAATCTTAAAAGTGTGGAACCTAAAAGCCTTAAACAAAAAAGTGGTCTTTTAGTACTAAAGAGACCGATGGATTCGTAAATCCTTCTATAAGTTTTAGAGATTCTTATTCACAATATTTATCACAGGGGATAAAACTATTGTACTTATAATGGGATTGCCGGAAAAGAAAAAGCCAACTAAGCCGTTTCAGAGTTATAACAATAAAATAGATAACTTCGGTTTATTAGGGACGATAGACCAAGGTATTTCTCTGGATAATAAAAAATATTGCACCATAAGTGGGACACAGTAATAAAAAAAATAATGGAAGAAGAAATTTGCTGGCTTTCCAATTATCGTTTAGTTTTATTTCCAAGTCACCTCAAAAGCCAATCAGATTTCTAAGGGCTTAAGGTTTAACCGATAATATCTAACGAAACTGAGAGTACACTTCAAAATTACGGGCAAACTTATCCCATTCCTAAATATTTGTATGTTGAGTAGAACTCCGCTTTACAGGCTCCCCAGATCCACCGATGGCAAAAATAAGAAAAAAAAATTGAGTACATGGCAAATCTTGTATATAATATTTTTCTTCTTTTTTTCGGCCCAATAAATTAAAATTCATCATACACTAATTTGCGTGTCACCATATAGTTTTGACCTACATATCTATTTTTATAAATATAAGTCAAATTAATTTATTTTACGTAATCTTAACACTTTCTTCAGACTGGTTAATATTGTTTAAATAAATAAAATTGTATCCACTTTAGTCTAAAAAACTTTTTTTCTTCTTTTATAAGTTCGACGCTTCGGCCAATTCGGCCATTTTCAAGAACAATCTATCAGTGAATTTGTGGATATACAGTGAAACAGACGCAAGAAATCTGAACCAACACTATGCGAGATTTTAAGTAAAATTAATTTATGAAAAATATGGGTTAATCTAATGTAGATAATTATAATTACCCATCATATGAATTTTAATAATAAAATAAAGTGGAACTTTAACCAAAATATAGTTGTAATAAATAATTTAAATGCTTGACCTGAGTGGAGGGAAGGTATGAATATTGTTGTGATAAATTTTAACAAAGACGGTTGTCTGTAATAAATAATTTAAAATTAATGTGAACAATTTGACTAATTAGGTAATTAGACATAATCTAAGAATTATGTATTAATAAAATTATACTATTCCGTAATGTTTGTTGTAAAATTTGGTTCTAAAATGAAGGGATGATGATTTTAAATAATATTTTTATTTTCTTGGAATATTTTAAGATCATATGTACAATAAACATAAACACAAAGCTGTTTGTGATGGATTGCCCATGAAGAACGTCCTTGACCAAAACGTCGGACATATAAATGGAATAAAAATTGTTTTGAGACTAAAATGGATACAATTTTATTTATTTAAGTAAGTAAAATTAATATTAGAGGTTTTTATTTATTAAATTTTTTTACCTCTATCTTTCAACCGATGATGTCTTTGTCGAGCATAGGACCAAATTTAT
>NW_027111402.1:419012-429700 GCF_000696795.3 Halyomorpha halys
AAAAAAAATAATGGAAGAAGAAATTTGCTGGCTTTCCAATTATCGTTTAGTTTTATTTCCAAGTCACCTCAAAAGCCAATCAGATTTCTAAGGGCTTAAGGTTTAACCGATAATATCTAACGAAACTGAGAGTACACTTCAAAATTACGGGCAAACTTATCCCATTCCTAAATATTTGTATGTTGAGTAGAACTCCGCTTTACAGGCTCCCCAGATCCACCGATGGCAAAAATAAGAAAAAAAAATTGAGTACATGGCAAATCTTGTATATAATATTTTTCTTCTTTTTTTCGGCCCAATAAATTAAAATTCATCATACACTAATTTGCGTGTCACCATATAGTTTTGACCTACATATCTATTTTTATAAATATAAGTCAAATTAATTTATTTTACGTAATCTTAACACTTTCTTCAGACTGGTTAATATTGTTTAAATAAATAAAATTGTATCCACTTTAGTCTAAAAAACTTTTTTTCTTCTTTTATAAGTTCGACGCTTCGGCCAATTCGGCCATTTTCAAGAACAATCTATCAGTGAATTTGTGGATATACAGTGAAACAGACGCAAGAAATCTGAACCAACACTATGCGAGATTTTAAGTAAAATTAATTTATGAAAAATATGGGTTAATCTAATGTAGATAATTATAATTACCCATCATATGAATTTTAATAATAAAATAAAGTGGAACTTTAACCAAAATATAGTTGTAATAAATAATTTAAATGCTTGACCTGAGTGGAGGGAAGGTATGAATATTGTTGTGATAAATTTTAACAAAGACGGTTGTCTGTAATAAATAATTTAAAATTAATGTGAACAATTTGACTAATTAGGTAATTAGACATAATCTAAGAATTATGTATTAATAAAATTATACTATTCCGTAATGTTTGTTGTAAAATTTGGTTCTAAAATGAAGGGATGATGATTTTAAATAATATTTTTATTTTCTTGGAATATTTTAAGATCATATGTACAATAAACATAAACACAAAGCTGTTTGTGATGGATTGCCCATGAAGAACGTCCTTGACCAAAACGTCGGACATATAAATGGAATAAAAATTGTTTTGAGACTAAAATGGATACAATTTTATTTATTTAAGTAAGTAAAATTAATATTAGAGGTTTTTATTTATTAAATCTTTTTAGCTCTATCTTTTAACCGATGATGTCTTTGTCGAGCATAGGACCAAATTTATTTTTAATTTTTTTTAATTAATACTATTCATGCTACATAGTTATAAGTATTCATAGTGATAGTATTTATTGTAAATATGTCTTCACTATCATTTTATTATATCATATTTTTATTACTTACCATAATTTATTTTTGTTTTTATTAATATTTTTTTTTAATTTTGTGTTTTCTGTTGATATAATTTGTTTTTCTTTCTTCGGTATATATGGTATGGACTATAATACTTACGGTACTTATAGCAGCATATTGTATTATTATTGTTCTTCTATAAAACAGTACGAGGAACTTTCCGAAAAAAAAAATAGTGTTGTGCTCACATTACAATTTTCACTTACCACACCGTAAAGGTCCCCAAGTTTTAATAGGATTAGTAAAATCGTATTTAAGTTATCACTATCACAAAAAATTTTTTAGTTACTCTAAAAGTTCGATTACAAGGTTTCCTCGAGATGGGAATATTAACTTTTAAAAAATATAAATTTAGTTCTTGCTAAGTGTAACAAAGATGACCAAGTCGTAATGCAGTCAGTAGAGGTCGAGTGTCTTGGCTTTTCTCGGTTGATTGTGAGGTTTTAATTTTTAACATAGGGAAAATAGTCCATTTAGAGAAAGCCTAAAGAAAATTAAATAGAAGTGATAGTTAATTTGTTTCGCATTGCAATGCTGAAAACTCATCGTTAATCCTGACGGTCTTTCATCAGTACAATCCGCTTTGAAACCTTTATCTGTCTGTTCTTATGTTTACTCCAATTAGGCCTACGTTAACGTTAGTGTAAATAAAACCACTTCAAATCAGTAATGATAGAAATAATAAAGAGTATTCAGTAATGTAGAATAATTTAGTAATGCATATGTAAACATATACCCACAAAATTTGTATCCAGTTAGATCTATGAAATTAGTTTCTGCGGTGTTCTCAATTCTTGATTGAAGGGGGAAGAAGGGGTGTGAACTGCATACTATGTTTCAGTATCAGTTTCGCATTCAAGCGATGTTCAAAACATTTTTTTCATTTTCTGAATCACTTGTTAAGTTTTCTAGATATAGGCTCATGAAGAAAATAAATTTGCATAGCCAACTTTTCATAGCAGTATTCCGTACATGCGTTATCTAAAAATTCGCTCTTCGTACACTTTTTCAAGATGGATTTTCGCTAAATTAAAATGAAATTTAATTAGCTAATTCAATGAGTCAGTTGTTGTACTGTTTGTTCGTAAATATGAAAAAATTTATTATAAAGCTGCAAAGAAATATTGAAATAAATTACCTGCCATATAATTTGATTTCAATATTTCACTTTCGCATTTTCTTGGGGGAAAGGGGAGGGGGAGGGAGCAAGCAGATGTATCATGAAAGAATATGACTTACTTTTTGTTAATATATCAATAGCTGGCTAAGTACACATTGCTCTGAAATAGAGATATACGGCTTATCTACCAACGTAAAAAAAATAATAATTATTTAAAGGGCCAAATCCCACGTCCAGGAGAATTGAAAGAACATCAATAATTAATAATTTTTGATCCATATAACATGTCTGAAACTATTGCTAGAAAGTCATATCTTCAACAATCGCTTCAAAGCTCATTGTACACGGAATTCCACCACAGATTGCAAAGCTATCGACGATCAACCCAAATTGGCCTGGTGGCGATCGATTTGGTAGTCACCTTATATATATAACAACATCAATACATACATATGTAATCAAGAAGGTGAGGGAAAGGAATTATTTATATTTTGCCGTTCTTCTTATTATCTTATTCTTCTTATTGCCGTACATTCTTTCTAGAAACCTACGATTCTTTTTTTTTAGTACAAAATCATTAATTATTTATCATTCCTTTATTGTTTCATTGGTTATAAAATTGTATTGCCTTCATTTAGTTTCAGTAATTCTACTAATACGTGCCTTGATGTGCATATATATTTTTTTCCTTTTTCCCAGTATTTTTATATCACTACAGAATTTTTTTTCTTTTTCAATCTTTCAATTAACGATCACCTAAATCGAACGGATTTACTAGAATTTTCATCGTTAGGAAATTCCTATAGAAAAATGCCTAACCGACTTCATTACAAAGTTCAAAATCTAAAACAAGCTAAATTTTGTTGATTTGAACAATAGTTAGAGTGAAATGATGTGAAAACAAATGGCAATGTTTTATTTATAACATCCAGAATATTCTTCTGACATTGTCAACCCTTAATTCAACATTCGATCGCTCATCGTCTTTTTGTGGCGCCTCCAAAGGCCACAGGAATAGTGGATTAGAAGACGTGAGCGGGGTACAGAATTCGAACCCAACATCAAAAAGGAAAATGCCAATAAAGTACGAGCAATTCTTACTTCCTAGTAATCGAACATAAATCGATTCATTGATTTTAATGTATTCTAGAGCTATTAATGTGATAATATAACAAATAATTAGGAAAGTAATATCTAGATTTATAGATAAAATTATAAATCCTAAAATCTAAAAAAATGAATAATGGATATTCTATTCAACATATCTATTTTACAATAAAATCCTACATAAAGTCAATAAAATTTCTATTTATACTGAATTCCTAACTATAAACAAATATTCCTGCCAATGCGAAAAATTCTGTAACAAATATTACTGGTCGTGAAAAAAATTAAATTAAAAATTTTCACATAAATTTTCCGTCTGAAAAATAATTATGATATTAATATTCCAAATTTCTTTTTAATAAAATTTTTAAAGAACCCGTCACCATTTTTGAAACAGACCGATCACCAAGTCTATTAATGTGCATACTGTATTATTGTGAAAACACCAGAATATATTGAAAGGGGGGTGTGTATTACTCAATGCGTAAACAGATGTAAGTACAAGATAAAGTAATCGGGTTCAACTTTGGTTGAATAAATTTTTAATAAATTATTCAAATGAGAATTGTAACCAAAAAATATATCTTTTTATTTATTCTTAATTTAAAACAAATTTGATCCTTTTTTTTCTCTTAACTTTATTCTTTACAACTTTTCCAACGTTTCGACCCTCAGGCCATTCTCAAGGATACCTTCATATTGATGTAATTTCCTTTTTCAAATCTTAAAAATGCAGGCTAATTGCCTTTGTCCCGTAAAAGGAAATGTGCACATTTGCAAAATTTCAAAAGTTGCAAATGTGAATGAAGGAAGGAAGAAAAGTGTTTTAAAAAAGGTTTAAATCTAGGAAAAGGTTATTTAGAAAAGGTTATATGGGACAAAGGCAATTAGCCTGCATTTTTAAGATTTGAAAAAGGAAATGACATCAATATGAAGGTATCCTTGAGAATGGCCTGAGGGTCGAAACGACGGAAAAGTTGTAAAGAATAAAGTTGAGAGAAAAAAAGGATCAAATTTGTTTTAAATTAAGAATAAACTAAACCACTCTCAAACAAGAATATATAAAATAATTAACATCTTTTTATTTTTACCAGAATTCCCAGTACTACTTAAATACTCTCACGTACAGTAATCTGGGGTGCATTACTAATTATTGTGATAACACCAGAACATGTTAAAATCTATATGTGTGTACTACTTAAAGCATGTATTACAGGCGAATGAACTATCAGGTACGTATGACAGAAAAGGAGTTGTTTACAGTGAAGTTAATTAAAAAATTCGTTCATCAATCTGGGAAGCATAGCGATCAACATACACACACTGGCCAACAGTAGACCGACCATCACATAATACATTGTTGTTTGCCACGTCAAGCAAGAGTTCATGTTTACTCACTTTATGTTGTTAAAGTTAAAGTACTGGAAACTGTTTTCCAAACTAAAAGTTATAAGACTCTTAAGGAAAAGATTTTCTCCCGAAGTAGATGAAGATGGAATCCAGAACTAGTGTCCTCAGAAACAATGGTAAACTACATTATCAACTTCGAGAAAATCGGTGACAACCCAGTACCATCCTTTGAAACAGGTCAAAGGATGACATATATAAAGATAGATTCGTTCTTCAGGTTGGCGATAAGGCGAGCACAGAAATTCACACGCGTTAACACCAAAGTACTCCTACTTACGATAATCTGGAGAGCTCGACTGTATCACTAATTTTCATATTGCATTATTGTGCTTAGATAAACCTTTATGTGTTTAAAGTAGAATGTTCTAGCCACTTTTGCTCCATTGCCTTGATTATGGTAATTTATATAATTATCTTTATTTTATTATTTATAATTATATTCATTTCACCCTTACAACCTTATACGATGCTGTATTAAATTTCTGTAAATGTGTTACAATAGTATAAAAATCTTAAAATAAGTTGTTGCAAGCAGAGGTAATTCCTACCTGCTGCACTGGCAACCTCTTTGGATTATAGATAACAGTGTCTTTTTAATTTACTTAGTAGGTGTGCGCAGTGTCTCCTTTTATTTCTTCTTTCTTTCTTCTCCTCTCTTTAGTTTCATTTGACCTCTATTTCATCATCTCTACCTATCATCTTCGCCAATCCCACCTATCTGTTTTTCATATTTATTTGTTTCAATCAGTACATTTTCACCGAAGCAATTATTGTCATATCTTTCTATTTCCATAACCTTCATTGTAATGATAATATTTAATAAATAAAAACATTTATTATTGTTATTCATTAATATTTTTCGTCCAGAGCTTTTTAGAATGGTTTAATTTTGGAGTATTCTATATCTAATTTGTATCTTTTTAATTTACTTTTATTTTCGCATAACATTTCCTTTTATTGTCTCAATATATATTTAATTTTCAAAGAACATTTTATGTTGTTTTTTTCTTATTCTATACAGCATTTTATCATTTTTTTCCTGTAGTTTTCTCTTTATATATATTTCTTATATTAAATATTGTTTTAGTTCATTATTATTAATTCTTTATCAATCATACTATAATGCATGTTCACATTTTGCTTTTTCTTCCTCTCTCTTTCACCAATCATTTTATCTTTATTGTTTCATCCATTTGCAGGAATATTTAATTTTTTATTTCTATTTCTCTTTTATCTCTTTTCATCTTTTATTAACACAATATTTAAAACCCCAAATTAACTATCCGTAGAACTCAACGTAATCTGGGCATAGTGTAAGGGCGTCTATAGGACAACCAGGCTGTGGCCCTATCAGTGTGTGTTAGATAAAGCTAAATACAGCTGATTTTTTTCATTAGCAACCGATTTCAAATTGTTTAATGTGTACATATTAATTGTGATGATGATAAAATTATGAGAATAACATTTTGGCATGCTGCTGCAGTTGATCAGCTGAAATGAGCCCTTCAATAAAGATTTTTTTATTTTTTAGATTTTATTATTTATTTATTTTATTTCAATTATATCTTTTTTTTTTGTATGAAAGTGTAGAATTATCACTATTATCCATTACCTAAATTTGCGGTAGATTGTAATATTATCAATAAATAAAAGTTTGTAATTTCTAATAAAGGTTATAGCGTCATAAGCAAAGGACTTCTGTATATCAATACAGTCTAATAGGGACTGCAGCCCAATTCGGCAGAGTTAAAAGTGATTAGTGCATTCCTGTGACTTCAATGCATCCAGCAAGTTTGAATAGTACGTGATCCTGTAATACCAAAAAGACAGGTTGGTCCAGTTCAATGATATTACTGAAGTGACATCATCGCTTTCAAGAGGATCAAAAACAGGTTAGTCTAGACTGAATCAGTGCTCCTGACTTTCGATCAGTGGGATAATACAATGCCGCGCAACATGAACGAAATGCAGATAGCCTCTCTGACAGAGCAGGGGGGGGGGACACCATAAATATTATTTACTTTATTTTCCGCATCTCAACAACTCCTACCCCATGACGAATTAAAAGTTAATTTAATCATTTTGAAAATTCTGAAATATTAATGAAATATAAATAAGTTAATTACTAAGATTTCAAATAAAAAAAAATCAAAATCAATAAAAAAAATGAGGCAAGTTGAATAATTTATTAATCTTATAAAAAAATACGGAAATAGTATTTACTTTATTTTGATTTTTGACCTTAAAGCATTAGGTTCAACTCCGGTTTACGCTCGTGAACATTTATTTTAATTTTTAATTTTTTTTTTTTAATAGAACATTAACCAAGCCCTGGCAATTATGGTTATAACTAGAAAATTATTCAATTTCATTGCAAACTAAAATCCAAAATACATAATAAAATAGTCCGGTTCAACGTTGAAAACGTAATTATGAACCCAGAGAAAAAAAATATATTTATTTATTTTTGCTAGATTTCTGTGCACTATCTAAGCATTATTGCTTACTAAAACCCGAGGAATTAAATTTTATTACTAATGTGCATATTGCATTATTTTGATAACACCAGAATATTTATTAAATATTATGTATTTGTAAAAATGGGGGGTGTGTGTATTACTCAAAGCATATACAGCCGAATGTGTTTTAGACACGTACAATAAAAACATAGTTGTTGGTTGCAGTTTAGGTTATTAATAACTCCGGCCTCGCGTCAATTCGAGAATTAGATCCTCTATATAAAGACTTTTAGACGGATTATCCATATAATTCTTAGCTGTTGATCTATCGGTCCTTTGACGAAAAAAAAAATCCTCGGAATTAGAAGGAGGATACCTAGCTTACTGCCAAACCGAGAAGTCCAAATGATATTATTACTAGTGTGTAATTACATTGCAATAATAATACCTAAACACATTAAAACAAATATTTATGTATAACAATAAACGAACTCCTTTATTTTGCACAAAATTATACCACCGTTAATTGTGATTCCCAGCCCAGAGGTGAAAACAAAAACGAAATGAAATTCTGTATCATTTAATTTATACATCAAAATTATCAGATTACGGTATCCCATGTATTTATATATTTCTATAACGCTAAACGAACGACTCTATTTCGCCGATCCATCCATCCCTACTTATATATCGTGCTGTGAACTGCGAATACTGGTATGAAAAATAATTCAGTTTAAATATATAAACCGTTTGAATATTAATAAATAATCATTGCAAACCCAAAGTCATGGAACATTTCACAAAATTATACCACCGTAAATTGTGATTCCCAGCACAGAGTAGAAAACAATAACGAAATGAAATTCGGTATCATTTAATTTATACATCATAAATATCCCATTTATTTTTATATTTCCGTAACCCTAAGTGAATTGCTACAATTTGCTGATCCATTCATCCTAACGTATCTATCGTGCTGGGTATTGCGAATACTAGTATGAAAAATAATTCCGTTAAAATACATATACCTTTTGAATATTAATAAATCATAAGGCATGAAAAATTTCACAAAATCATACTATCGTAAATTGTGATTCCCAGCCCAAAGGTGAAAACAAAAACGAAATGAAATGCGGTATCATTTTAAATATACATCAAATTATCACATTACCATATCGCATGTATTTTGATATTTCTATAACCAGAATAGAATACCCCATATCCTAAACAAATTAACTATAGAATCCTGCTGAGGACTGTATATAATTCTTTCTGATTCATGTTATAACTTATACAACATAAAATATATTTCCTTTTTAACCAATAATAATTAAATATTGTTGATATTTTTTCATCAAAAATATGTGTCTAAAAATAATCTGATTTGTATTGCCCTTATTATTAATTACCATATCGCATGTATTTTGATATTTCTATAACCAGAATAGAATACCCCATATCCTAAACAAATTAAATATAAAATCCTGCTAAGGACAGTTTATAATTTATTCTAATTCATGTTATAACTTATTAAAGATGAAATATATTTCCTTTTCAACCAATAATAATTAAATATTGTAGATATTTTTTTTCTTCAAAAATATGTATCTAAAAAAAATCTGGATTGTATCGCCCTCTTCTGTCCAAAATGATTCATTGACAATTTTTTTAAATGGTTTTATTAAAACTGATATTTTCACAACCATCTGTATTAGCTTTTTTTTAAATTTAATTAACCGGACATCTCACAGAACAGGAGAGTCTCTGAAAATTTCCGTTATAACATAAGCGTTTATGCTACCTCTCGATGGACAGAAATAAACCCAAGTCTGTACCACCAGGTTTTTAGAATAGGATTTTCGTAAAGATTTTTTATGAATAGTGTTACATATATGAATGTATACTTTGCTGTTCCATTGATTCTAACGTACGAGATATGTATTGGGAATACCGGGACAGAAAATAATTCAGCATGATTATATAAAAATCCATGCATTAATAGCTGATTATTATAATTATTGGCAACTCAAAAGCATAGACATTTTCTTAAAATTATTCCTGAGTGACCCGTCGGTCATGAGCTTAACTGCGTACAGCGGTGGAGTGTTGGAAATTAATCTCAAATTGCTAGTATTTCAATAATCCTTTCTGTGAGTTTTTAACAACACCAAATCAAAGATCAATAATTACTCTCAGCACTATTTAAGTACTTTTGCTTACTACAACCCGAGTAATTAAATTGTAATACTAATGGATATATTGCATTATTTCGATAATTCTTCGCAGCGTACATCTTTGGAGTATTGTAAATTAAACTCAAATTACTTGTATCTCAATAATGCTGTCTGTGAGTTGTTTTTTTTTAACAATACAAAACAAAGATCAATAACTATTTTCTCAAGCCTCCCCTGATCTAACTCTCAAAATTCTAACAGATATTTTCAACAAATTCATTAAAAATGAACTATATATACAGGTACTTCTAATATTTGGTTTATTAAGAAATAAATTGATGTTAAATATCAATTAAAAATTGGCTTAGTGTTACAGTTCTTTGGCTGTTTCAGCATACAGGAAAATTGAAGTATAATCACATGGCTATAAAAATAGAAAATTCATGTGTTTTTAAGCTACACGCTAATAGATTTAGTCGTTTAAAAAGTGTTTTGTTCCATTAGGAAAATAAATACTATTATTAATATTACTATTGTCATAAGTTTACGTTGCATTTTAAATCGAGGAACGAAAAGAGACTCTGGTACGTTAATGCAATAGTTATGTATGAATAAATGAAATAAAGATAGCCAAACAAAAATATTTTTGCTCTAAAAATCTGATTATTAAAATAAATTTTATGTTTCAGTTATAATTTATAAAACAAAAAAGTAAATTTCTATAAGTATTAGATTTTACTTTTATTACCATCTTCTATCTGGGATTAGTCGTTCTATTACTCCAAGAGGTGTTAGAATTGCAATCAGAAATTTATTTGTTCAATAAGTTATTTGTTCAACTTTTAAAAAGTTGGAGAGTATAAAAGAAATCAAAACCTATTCAATGATGACAGGCGTCTTGATTATTTATTAATTATCTTTTTACTTGATTTGAGAGTTTTATGAGTACAGACGAAGGATAAGAAAGACTAACAGGACTTGACCTGCATGTTACCTAAAAGCCTGACAAAGTTCGTTAAAAGAGGATCCTACGAGGACTGGTGTAATATAACAACCAATCAGGATTAACCGGTTCCTATCA
>NW_027111402.1:429750-434359 GCF_000696795.3 Halyomorpha halys
ACAAATTCATTAAAAATGAACTATATATACAGGTACTTCTAATATTTGGTTTATTAAGAAATAAATTGATGTTAAATATGAATTAAAAATTGGCTTAGTGTTACAGTTCTTTGGCTGTTTCAGCATACAGGAAAATTCAAGTATAATCACATGGCTATAAAAATAGAAAATTCATGTGTTTTTAAGCTACACGCTAATAGATTTAGTCGTTTAAAAAGTGTTTTGTTCCATTAGGAAAATAAATACTATTATTAATATTACTATTGTCATAAGTTTACGTTGCATTTTAAATCGAGGAACGAAAAGAGACTCTGGTACGTTAATGCAATAGTTATGTATGAATAAATGAAATAAAGATAGCCAAAAAAAAATATTTTTGACCTACATGTTACCTAAAAGCCTGACAAAATTCGTTAAAAGAGGATCCTACGAGGACTGGTGTAATATAACAACCAATCAGGATTAACCGGTTCCTATCAACCCTTGGCAGAGCACCACAGTCCCTCGAATATGGACCAGTTGGGACGTGGTATTAAGGGCTCTAATTCCCTCCACAGTCTTGTGTCAACCCAATTATAAGGCCCTTGCCCATTAGCAGTTTTCCGATAATAAGGGGGAAAAAATGTTTCAAAGCGATCGTTATAGCTTAAAAACTGTTAAGTTTTAAAAGAAAAGCAGATTGTATGCCAGGCATTCTCTTCTATAAGTTATTTTAGTAAATATTATAAATTGAATAGGCAGTCAAAGAAGAATCTTGAATGTTCTGCAACTATCAGTAGTTCAGTGTTGGGCTTGTATGTTCACGATAGTCTAAAAGTTAAAGTCCTTCACAAATGTTCTGTTTTTCTCTATAATATCTATTTTCTGAAATTTCTTCTAACTCATTCGATTTGAGCTCACTTTTAATTTATCCCTCCTCACTTGAGTCCCTTTGCTTAGTAGCATAGTCACCACCGGGGATTTTATTAATGATTTCTTTAAGAACCTCCTAATACATCCGTGTTGACCTTTTCTACTCCTTTAATTAATTCATTATACTCTACTTAAGATACCTACTACTCAGATTCATAGCTGAACCTCAAAATATTGGATTTAGTTCAACATTCACTTTTCTCCTCCCAATACTAGAACTTTTCCTTTCATCACTTGATCTTATCAAAGTTTCATTTAATATTCCTACTTCCATTCTAACCACAGAGAACAATTCTGGAAGAAATTTCGTTCACTTAATAATGAACAAAAATATATTTCTTTATCAATCATCCCAACATTAGAACATTAAAGATGTGATGACTAAATGTTTCAGTTTTTCTATACTTCCAAGGTTTTCTTCCCTGAAAACCTTCCAATGAGCCCTCGTTCTCTGGATCTCTTCCAAGATCTCTTCGTTACTAGTATGAAAAATAATTCCGTTAAAATACATATACCTTTTGAATATTAATAAATCATAATGCATGAAAAATTTCACAAAATCATACTATCGTAAATTGTGATTCCCAGCCCAAAAGTGAAAACAAAAACGAAATGAAATGCGGTATCATTTTAAATATACATCAAAATTATCACATTACCATATCGCATGTATTTTGATATTTCTATAACCAGCATAGAATACCCCATATCCTAAACAAATTAAATATAAAATCCTGCTAAGGACAGTTTATAATTTATTCTTATTCATGTTATAACTTATTAAAGATGAAATATATTTCCTTTTCAACCAATAATAATTAAATATTGTAGATATTTTTTTTCTTCAAAAATATGTATCTAAAAAAAATCTGGATTGTATTGCCCTCTTCTGTCCAAAATGATTCATTGACAATTTTTTTAAATGGTTTTATTAAAACTGATATTTTCACAACCATCTGTATTAGCTTGTATTAAATTTAATTAACCGGACATGTCACAGAACGGGATAGTCTCTGAAAATGTCCGTTATAACAAAAGCGTTTATGCTCCCTCTCGATGGACAGAAATGAACCCATGTCTGTACCACCAGGTTTTTTACAATAAGATTTTCGTCAAGTTTTTTTATGAGTAGTTTTATAGTATAGATATGTATACTTTGCTGTTCCATTGATTCTAACGTACGAGATATGTTTTGGGAATACCGGGACAGAAAATAATTCGGGATGATTATATAAAAATTCCATCTATTAATAACTGATTATTATAATTATTGACAACTCAAAATCATTTTCAGAAACAAGAAGGCGTTAGCGTCGCATCCGAATCCCAAAAGATTATTTTTCCTTTAAAATTTTCAAAATCAAACCTAACACTGAACCATTTCTTCATAGCATTTGTTCCATAGTTCTCGCCTTTAAATCTCCTGACCCTTCGAAGTCCCATCTTTCCTTCTGCTTGAAAAAAGGTTGTATACGTCATCAGAACAAATTTCTTTCTCCAACAACCGTTTCAGACTTCAGACCCTTTTTCCATCGACAATTATGATTTACCCGAATCAATCCATCACTTTCAGTACTATCTTCATGCTGATTATGTTCAAATTTATATTTTCTACCATCGTATTGATCTCATCAAGGCATTCCAAAACTGCAGAAAGATATTATTAGAATTTATTCCTGTACAGAGAAAAACAAAGTGCAGCTGAACCGAGAAAAAAATAACGCTAAGCTATAATTAGATTCAAATCCCTCTTTTGACCTTTCAGTTTTCCTCTACAACAAGCGTATTCCATTCAATAATCCTTCTGATATTGAAATCTGAAATATCAACAAAATCTATTTTTAACTTCAAACAGTTCCATAGAATCCGCCAATCACTAACCTTTAAAAATCCGTTGTTACATATTTCCTTACAAGTGCATATAGGTTTTATAAAATGTTTATTATGAATTCATTTGTACAAGTGCCTGAGGCCTTACTCTTAGGGCACGGTTTTGTTATGTATGTATAAGTATGTATAGCATTGAATGTCATCAAGGACTGTTATGGTGTAAGAAACTATAGGACATTTGTAAAAAATATATAATAAAAACATTGTTTATACATTTATCAAAATAAAATTTATTATAATTTATGATTTTTTTGTTTTTTCCCCTTCTCTATATCTGTATTATATTCAATATATCAATATATTTTTCACCAATAAAATGTTTTCTATCAAGTTAAAAACAAACCCATCACAAAGAATAGCTGCAGAAATATAGAAAAAAACATCAAGTACTTAAGCAATACAAAAAAAACCTAATCAAAGGATGATATCAGATTTTTATAAAATTATATATAATACAATATCAGATAAGGATATTGTACAAGATAAAACTAAAAAGGAAGTTGATAGGAATCATAATTATCAATATTTTCAATTGAACTATGTACCAAGTTTAACGGTTAAAATTAAAAGAAAATTTGTGAAATATGACTGTCGGATTTAAGTAATCCGATTTTTACCGTTGTTTTTTGAATTTATATAAAGTCGGGGTCGGGGTCTCATTTTCTGATGCCCCCCCCCTGGCCGCGAACACCGGAAGGCCCCGAAGACGCTGCGACTGCAATGCCGCCACAGCCTATGCACTATGCAAGCTAGGACTTGGCCTACTCCTACCATTACGCCTGAGTCTAGGACACGCTGGCAAGCCACGGGGGTACGAAGACGTCTTTTCAGACACCACGGCGAGGATACATGGTTTTCACCATTTCCCCCACAGCACACCAAGACGAGGGAAGCGGCTAGGAGACGTCACCAGATAAGCCAATATAACTTATGAGACCCCATGTTCCTTTATTATATTATTATAGATAAAGATCTCTAAAACCTAACTCACTAACCAGTCTGCCCCTCCAGGGATTAATACCTTATAAATTAAGGAAAATAAATATGCATGTTGTTATGAGCAGAAAGTCTCACCATTTTCACCCCCCCTCCCTTTTCCACACTATTAATTTATTAAAATCGTAAAATTACACTCGGGCCACCTGCAGTATAGCACGATCTAAAATTATGTTGAGACAACGACAAGAAATTAGCCAATTATTTTAATATGATAAAATTGATAATAAGGAAAAATAAAATGTAATTTACAAAATTGATTACCAGAAAATTAAAGGTGTATATTGGAGAGACCTATAAAAAATTAAAAACTAGAGTTGAACAATATAAGCGTAAGTGTAAAAATGTTAAAAATATCGACACAACAGTACAGGTATAACATATCATAAAGTGTAAACATGAGTTTGATTTTAAAAATGCAATAATTTTAGATATAGTAAATCGCAAAAGAAATAGAAAAATAACAGAAGCAATATATATCACAGAAAATAAAGGTAACGCTATATATTTTAACACATAAGATACCAAACATTTATGTAGATGAACACATTATATAGATATAATAAATCATTTAGTCATTTAATGTTGTATAATAGTATTGAATTGTAGAATAAATTCAATATATTTTTGTGTTAATGGATAATCATATTTTGTGAACAGAGAAAGGGTAGTATAGACTTAGTTTATAATCTATTTTAAAGAAAAACTAAAGATAACCTGGTTTCAAGAAGGTATTTCTTATTTATAATATGTTGGTATTTTTAATTATCAATATTTATAATATTGACAACAATATGTTATTGTTGGCATT
>NW_027111402.1:435169-438173 GCF_000696795.3 Halyomorpha halys
TTTTATTCTGTTTCCTCATTAGCGATTAATTTGACCATTCATGCAGGTGGGCATCCAGAAGTAGAAACAAATATTGATTTAATAATAAATACTTACAAGTTTTAAATATTAAAAAAAAAATTTAAAAAATACTAATTGTAATAACTAATAAAGCACTGCGAAAATTATATAAAATTTTAGTTTCCTTGGCCATTTCCGGGCTGAAATATCTCAACTTGATTGACTATAGTAGCCGCCCTGATTGATCATAACTTGTCTCCCCCCTAGTTCTGATCATGGGTACGACCTTGGAAAGAAGGAAACATTTACCATTCCATGGCAAAAATGGCGCTGCGGAATCAAACCTTAAGTACTACCTATGCCTAATCGTGCGCTATTTCAAAAATTAATATTCATAAAAAAAAAATTACATTCTATTGTAACATATTAAGGTATTGATGTCCGTGTTTAAATCCAGAAAACCCATTTTGAACCGTCTCAATCCGTCAACTTATCTCTACTAGATATCTGTAACCTCTAAATTTTAGAATGACTTTATAACTAAAATTCCAGTCAGAATTTAAGATCGAAATTGAGGTATATCACTTATCTATGTCATCCTATTTTTTCAGCTTATATACATATATAAGTGTGTGTATGATTATGTATATGTTATTTGATGAAAAATTTTGTGTAAATT
The DNA here is from genome assembly GCF_000696795.3 of Halyomorpha halys. NCBI lineage: Eukaryota > Metazoa > Arthropoda > Insecta > Hemiptera > Pentatomidae > Halyomorpha > Halyomorpha halys. The sequence continues at coordinate 435,849 of NW_027111402.1, forward strand.
TTAGTCGTATTATTTTATATTGCTTTTCTAATCGACTTCCGGGAAACGGATATTTGCTGTATTACTTTTTTTTCTGTCCCTTACTGTATTTATGATTTTTTCAAACAAAATTAATTATTATTATTACATACGTTATATAAGTAAATAATTTATTCAATAGAAAATAGTCGTTCTATTCAGATGAATTTATCGCAATTAAATTTCTTTGAGGTACACGTGCTCTTTGACAGAGGCACTTTGAACTGCAACTGTGCTGTCCTAGATTGTTACCGTCTAATTAACAGGAATCTTATTGCAATGGTCACTATTATTGATTTAAAATATAATGTTTTTGGAATAATTACAAGAATCAATGCCTTAATATAACAATTTTGGAGTCTTTTCGAAACAAGCTATATTTTCTAGAAAATATTCTACATATAATAGGTTATATAGGATATCAAGTGATGCAGTATTAACATAAAAAAAAAGTTTCAGAAATCTTAACGTTTACAGGGTACAACTGCAACGAATGAGATACAATCTAAAGCTTTTTCAAATCTCCTATTCTGCGATCACTGCCTGACTACAAAGTAGAAGGAATCGCAAGCAGATTAATGATACTTCTTACAGTACATGGGCATTTAGCTTGCCTTTAAATCAGATTTCACCTGTTTCTCTATAAAATCAGTAAATTATGACTAAAGGGGTCAGAGAAATATGTTAGTTTTAACATTACTGAAAGTTAATTCTTGCAAAATAATTAGTATTTTAGATTCATTTTTTACTCATAATCCAAATTTATTACCAGAATATTGAAGGTGTGTATATTGGAGATACTTCTAAAAAATTAAAAACTAGAGTTGAACAATATAACAGTAATTGTAAAAATGTCAAAAATATCGACACAACAGCACAGACATAACATATCATAAAATGTAAACATGATTTTGATTTTAAAAACCCAAAAATTATGACTAAAGTGAGAGAAATATCTTAGTTTTAACATTACTGAAAGTTACTTGTTTCAAAATAACTAGTCTTTTAGATTCATTTTTTACTCATAATCCACACTTTTAATATTTCTTTTGCTCACAATATTAGAGGCATTTGTTATGAACAAATATATTTAAAATCTAATGAAAAAATAGATAGAATCGCTTGCTACATATTATATTGTAGACATCTTATCATCATCGTTCCCTAAAAGAAAATCTATATAAAATGGTAGTGGTCGGTCCAGCCTGCACATTATTTCTTCAAAATTTCTTAATGCTTCACACCTGGAAAAATGTATAAGTTCTCATTTCGAAAATGATTACTCCAATGGTAATGTAGCCGGAAAACTAACGAGAGCAATGCCAAATTCCGTGAACAAGCCTCGAAGAATAAAAGATAGGTAGAACAACGTCGACATTCGTATATTATAGGACATATCACTTGGTTTAGTTTGATAGAAATAAAACTCTTAAAAAAAAAAAATAAAGGTTTTTTGTTTTATTTTTTAAAAATAGTACTGTTCTCAAAGGTTACTTTAGAGAAAAAAGGTAACTTCAGATACCCTACTTTATTCTATTTGTCAACAAGTCCAGTCCAACAAGTATATCTCAATGAATATTCTAAAATGTATTTATTTATTAGTATGTACCTCTCTAATAATCTCTTATTCTGGGCTTCTATCATTTTATTCCCATCTTTTCGAAATTCCTTCCACTTCTTCCAGCTACCTCAATCTTGGACTATCAGTAAGCATATCTTTCATCAGGTCGGTCTGCGAGTAAAACTTTGGGTACTGATTTCCTAGGCAAACGTGCTACAGACCCAGCCATCTAATCCAGCTCCCGCTCACATAACTGAAACTAAAACCGGTAACTCCTCGTAAGTGCCGATTCCTCATTACTCATGTTCCTACTGGGGAATAGACCCTGCGGAAAACGCCTCTCAAAGTCTCTTCTATGCCAACGACCATAGGTTACAACATCATTTTCATATAAATTATTTTTATTCAGTGAGACAGAGCATTATAATTCTGTTATTCTCAGGGAAAAAATGCATCTTTTCCTCATATCATTCAGCTTCTCCACTACCTGATTATTTTCAGTTATCAGAGCACTCAAATACAAAAACTTTTTGACTGATTTCAATGATTGTGTACCTATTTCGGCGTATTTATCTCCTTCACACAACCGTGTTTACATCTAGCTAAGTAATTAGTGTTCATTTCTATTCAAAATCTTCTGTTAACGCTGTTATACTTCTTACTGTTATTACAGTAGTTATAAATAGTGCCAACACATACGTCCGTATTGATTTTATTACATACTGTAAAGATCTATTAAATAGGGT
>NW_027111402.1:438957-442079 GCF_000696795.3 Halyomorpha halys
GTATTGTAACGTGCTTGCCTTGCACTGATGAGATCGGTACGGTGAGCCCCGGGCTGTTGATATTGCTAACCTCATCATCTCTCTACAGCTACACTCTATCGGCATAAAATGAAGACAAACAATTTACTATTGTTTGTAAAAACGAACCGCTGCTGACTTATAAAAACTATACTTGTTTAATTATGATAATTAGAAGTCGTGAAAAATGATGCTTAACTAAAATAAATTCAAGTTCCGATATAGTTTGGAGAGTATGAAATATAACGCAGCCATAATTTTGGGGGGAAAAAATAAAAATATTGTAAATATTATTTCAAATATCTTATGATCGGGAATGATCTCCCACTCAGTAACCCAGTATATTCGACAATCCCACTTGTTGGTCCCATATTTAGCAGATTATTAAGAATTTTAATGTTATAAAAATGTTGGTATTTATTTTATTAGAAAATGCCTATGCGCGGTCCTATCCACATGCGCTGCGTGTGTTGATTCTATTTAAAACGAATAAGAGCTTATAATATAGCATGTAATATAATTGTCTTTATTTATTTAATTTATGAAAAAACTGTGAGAGAAGAATAGAAAAAGTGAGAAGAAAAAAGTAATGATATTCGCGTGGTATAGAAAGGCCGTTCCGTAAAACAAATTAATTGGTCTTTGGGCTTACTGAATGTAGTTGTCATCATTTTCATTCCCTAGAAGCATAAAAAATATTTCATAGATTTCTTATGAAACAATTTTTTTTTTTGAAGTGAGATTTAGGCGTGGTAGAGAAAATTGGCCTAGATTAATCAAAGAAACGCTTTGAAGCATAAGGGTCCTATGCGCATGCGCTGCGTGTGCTAATTCTATTCGAAACGAATAAGGGCTTATAATGTAGCATGTAATATAATATATGGTATATCGTCCATAGGTGTAATAAAAGAGACACAAGCATGGTTGTAAAAAAACACTAATTAAAATCGGAGAAACATAAAACAATTTTTTAATATTTAAGATGATTTGGAATGTTTAATATTCAAGGAACTTTAAATAAATTCCACATTTCTCGCAGTAGTAATCATGGATTCCCTTCCAACAGGATGGCCTTTCTTAGTGATATGTCACCTCACGTGCGACCATGGCCACGGTGCAACTTGTTTACTGAAACATCGTATTTGATTCTATTCCGCGTTCCCACGAAATAGTTTCACCACTGCTCTTTTTGATTTATTTTGTCTCTTCAAATTTCTCTGGAAAGCTGATTCATTTTAGACTCTTATCTGGAATCTGTAAAAATTGATAAGTAGCCTTTTCCTTCGCTTTTGATTTTTCCTTCTTCATTGAGCCACAAAGGTCTTTAAGCATATTGGTGGTATTTTCTACGAATCGAGAACTTAGTTCCGAATATAAGAACATGAAATGAGCAAGCCACCAAGAGGCAAGTTGATGAGCGCACTTGTTGAGGGCGGCTCATACAGAACAGACCGAAGAACGTAATGCCCAAGAAGAGTCAAGGGAATCTGAAGGCAAAACAAAAAAGAACAAACAAGAAAGAAGAAGAAAAAGAAAGAAAATCAATCAAATCTAGTAAGCTGTGTGATTCTATGTTTAATATTTTATGTTACTTAAAACAGAACTCAATATCTTAACTCGTTCTAATACTATTTTGATTTCTTCCAAAGTAACATTACTTGATTCATACATTCTATATTTGTTTGTTACCTTTACGACAAGCTCTTTATCAACATTAGTACTATTGCAAGTTTTTCACATTTGATAGCAATTAAATCCGGGATAAACTTTCCGATAACTCCCGAAACAGGATAATTAATATGGATAGAATATGATGTTTCCTTGAATAGAATTGATAGCAAAATAAATAAATATTTTGTCATCAGATAATCCGAAATAAAATTCATCAGTTACCTAATATACATTATTCCAGACATTATTTTAATCAAAATTCAGGTACTGTGGCAAGAAAACATCCAACAGACCCTCACTTCCTAACTATGTACGCGGTCACAAGAAGGAGGCCAAAACTTAGTTGGCTGAAGAGGATAAAGAAGGGCAGGGCTGAACAACGCCTAATTAACTAGATAGCATCGCTGGAGGACAAGAGTAAAACAAAGCGTAATGATATTTAATGCCACATCTTGAAGCATGACATATCAACACTAATTTTCAACTAGAATGAATTGATATTTTCTAGAAACATGCTCAACATAGCGCCTCTATCTTTCGTGCTAATTTGTGAACGAGGGTGAATCATATATAAACGATAATTATTTTTTATAAATTTAATAATTACTGTTAAAAACAAACAATACTCTGAACATTTCACAACAAGGAGAGCCAAAATGGGTAGCTAAATTATAATAGGAGGACTAGATAAGGAGATGGGCGCGAGAAGCTCCCCCTCTCTTCGAGGTTACGATCGAGCATTAGTGCCTTACCCCACTGCTTATGGATTCCCTGTCCTGCCTATCCCTATCAACAGCTACTAACCTCCACGTGGTTGCCCTCGGAGAATCCTCCTAGGAGTTAGTACATTAAACTCGGATGGAGGGTGCTTTAGCTGCAGCTGAATGGCAGAATACATCTTCTGTGATAGTGGGTCGATAAAATATAAAAATATACCAGACTAGATATACTTGGGGGACCAGGCTCACCCTATTCTTTAATGGCGGCTGTATGGAGAGGGTAGTAGTATCTAAAGTGTAGTATAAGTAACCTAATATTTATGAGAAGAAAGTACCTTCTAGCAATTTAATTAATACTAATCAATTATCTACGTTCAGATGAGAAAGCAGGACGACGTGGTCAGCTCTGGCTGATGAGCCACACAACCTACCCGAAGTCACCTCATTGCAAGGCTCCAACCCAGTCCAGGCGATCTAGTCTTGTGACAATGTGACCGCCCCATGGCAAGCATCTGAAAGGCGGGTGGCAAGCAGTGTGGCTAATGCCCCGACAGCTAGGGCTGTAAGATATTTTCACCAAATCTGCCACGTAAGTCTAAAATGCTAGGAAAAAAAAAAGAGTCCGAATTTTTTCTGTTTGTTGATCTATATAAGCCAAGGCTGCTGCTGGGTTTGAAGTTTCAGTTGAACCTTCTCCTCAAATAAATCCTCAAA
>NW_027111402.1:445429-447894 GCF_000696795.3 Halyomorpha halys
TTCGAATAAAAAAAAAATTTTGATTACAATTTAATTTTTTGTGTTATTTTTTACAATTTCAAGTTCTATCGGGCTTAAAAAAACACCCTTTAGAATGCCTAACATAAAATCATTTGATAAATTATCTTTTTTATACTAATAATAAGAAAGGCCTAAGATAAATAAACAAATGATAGACTATCATAAAACATTTCAACATCATTAAAGGCAAATTATGAAGATCAAATTTACATTTTAGACAAAAATAACCATGATAAATGGAACAGTAATGAATTGTTAGATAAATGTAACAATTTTCATAAAATTAAAAACAGAGCAGTCGATAAAACAAAACTAGATATTTCAACAAATATAATGAATTTATTGTCATTAGGTGAAAATTTTAACTTTAGTGTGAAGAAAAAAAGGTAGAGAAATATTAAATAACCAAATTAATGAGACAAGAAATAAAATATGTTCTATAATAAGCAATCACATAGCACATAGTAAAACCAATTAAAAATCTGCTTTTGACATACAGATTAATAGAATATTTATGGGAGTTCGATAAATTATTAAAAATGAATAAAGACATCATCATATTTAGATCTGGTAAAAATAAACAATTATGTATTTTATATAAAAATTAATACGAACGAAAAATGGATAATTTTGATAATTGTTAATGTAATTTGTTTTAAAAAAAAATTACAATGAAGCAATGTGTTTTAATTGTATACAGATTTTTTTTTTTTTGATAATTATTATTATCATTATTTTTAGGAGTATGGGAAAACCCTTAACATGTACAGAACATACAAGAATATTGAAAATATCTTAAATGTAATTTATTTTTCACCACAGCATCTTAATAAAAAAATAATACTTTTTCATAATTGTACTTGAATGCCTAATCTTAAATCATAAGATAAATTGTATTTCTAATACTAATACCTCATATTAGTTTTGTATTTTAGTTATTTTTGTATTTAATTAAATATTCATCCAGGACTAGAAATATGATCTTAATGGGGTATCTATTCTAGAAAATTCTAACATTGGGCTGATATTGATTATTGAGAATAACGTTGGGATTAAGGTTTTATTGTTGTCCTTTTGAAAAATGTTGTTGCATAACATTAATTTAAATTTTTTCTGCTGCTTACATTATTTCTGGAAATACAGCTTTTCAGAGCATATTATGTAATCTTTGAGAGCGAAAAGACAGAAAAAGAAAATGTCCCTTCGACCTACTTCTATCTGAGCGCTATGAAATCTGAATTTTAAAGTAGGAATTAACATACCTTGGAATATAAAACTATAAAAAGTTTCTAAAACTCTTTAATGTGATATGCATTATCTTCGATACCATTTCCGTTTTTCCTATACAATAAAATACATATTATAAAATTTACTCCAGAGTGTCTAACTTATAAAGTATTTTAAAGTGCATATATAATTTATTTATTTTAGTCGTTTTTAAGTCGGTGGCTGAAACTTATAATGTCCCTTTCCCTTCCAAAAAGGATATGAATATTTAGCATAAATTTACGTTTCTACGTTTTGAGTTCTAAGCCACTTTCCGTTCCAGAACCGCGTTCCGCGTTCTGCTTCGGTGTCACTGTTATGCAAAGTTATGTAGTACTCGTTTTGGTAGGATTCAATACATCCTCATTTGTTTAATTTTTAATACAGACGTTTATATAACTTTGTTCGATTTATAAGAAAAATGTATTTTTAAAAAATGAAGTTTCGTGATCGGTGGAATAACCATTACGTTTTTATGGTTTGAGATTAGCCCTCCATATTTTTTAATTTCTTTTTTAACTTGTTCAGTTCAACGTTTTGGGCTTTGTTTGTCCACTATCATTAAGTTTTTGTCGTACATATCTTAATTTCCTTAATTCTTTTTGGTTAAGTTCGTAAATAAATAAAATTAATGTTTTATAAAATCCAAATTTCATGTTCGGAAATCGTATGGAATTTAAAAAAAAAAAAAAAAAAAATTGGCTTCTTATTAAAATCATATTATTTTAAAAATTTCACGAACAAAATATATTATTGTATAAATCCAACAATTTTTATAATTTTTTTATATCTAAAAATTCCTTTTTCACCAGAAATAAGTTTCAAGAAATGAAGACTACAACTTATTGGCACCAGTAAGTGTAGGGAATGATTCAATTATCCTCTCGTAAGCCTGGAGCAATTTGGCGAGTTGAACTATTTTTGGTTTTGTTTGATAATTGGTAACGGAGATTACTTTTTATTTGATTCCAGTTTTAAAATTTTTCTAGTTTAAAAATAAAAAATAAAAAATCAATACCAACAATAATAGCATCATAGCAATATTTATGCGATGAAATAATAAAAATACAAATGTAAAATACCAACCTTTAGTTGGTTGAACAGTTGAAGTGGTTCATTAAAAAAACTGTCTTTGTTAGATAGCGGTACAAATTTAAAAAAGAAAGTAGTTTTTTTTT
>NW_027111402.1:447944-448438 GCF_000696795.3 Halyomorpha halys
AAAATTTTGGTTCTACTTCTTAAAATTTTGTAAACTAATAATAGCAATAATTGAGAAAATCTAAAATACTGCTGTACCTAAGCCCACAAAGTTAGTTGTTGTTGTTGTCTGGGGCTTAAGGGCGTAAAACCCTGAGGTCATCAATGCCCAGAAAAGTTAGTTAGGAGAGAGATCGTATTGATGACTAGAGTCAAATTGGTTTATTTATTATATTAAAAATTTACATTTTAGTATATTAGGTAGGAAATTTTGAGGTTTAATTATTTATAATTGTATTTATAAATTGCGAAGATACAAAATTCATAGTTTGTGGAAGACCAAGACTCACAAAATGATTGAGGATAGTTTAAGTTTCTTCCTTTATAAATACCGTACCACGGTTGTGATGCTGAGAGTAGTTCACCACTAATAGTTCAAAGTAAAGTGACTATCTTTAATTAAAAATATTCAATGTACTTACGTAGATGTTCCGTTCTACATTTTCTCACGTATCA
>NW_027111402.1:453219-458037 GCF_000696795.3 Halyomorpha halys
CAGCATAGATGAATAAAGTATTTCTCTATCTCTCTTCTCTCTATTTATGAAAATAGTAATATATTATATAAAATCCAGATATTTCTATTATTTTTTTTCTTTGCGTTATGTTCTCGAAATATGATAATTCAAACATTTATGATGCGTTTTGTTTTAGTCTAAAAAAACTCACAATTGTTTAAATGAAACAATTTGTATTCAATTTAGCCTCAAATACTCTTCATTATTACATAAAATGCCCAACGTTTCGCCCAACCATACGAATGTGTTGGTTTTTAGAAAAATTACTCAAAAACAGTGACTAGACTACTAAAAAATCAGTGCTAGCCCTGTTGAATTCCGAGAGCCATGTAGAAATAAAAAAAACAATATCAATATAGTTGCATACTGCTTTGTTGAATTCTGAGGACAATTATTCGAAAATAGTGATTTTCTTAGTGATTTTCCTAAAAAACTACTATTCCTAAATTTGTGATGTCCAATTAGTTGTATTATGTTTGTATAAATCATTCCCACATAAAATTCGACTGGACAAAGTGTTCCCCTTCCATTTTACCATCCCCTTCCTATACTTATTGTTATGTATATATTTTGGCCAAAGGGCAGAAGATCATTAGAATAGTTAGTAGGCATAAGGGATGAAGTACTCAGCCTTCTGCTCAGTTCTTCCCAGTTTGTAATAGGTTAGTTTAAATGTTTATATTATATTTTACAATATGAAGTAAAATCTTTAGTTGTTTATTTGATGTAAAGTTTCATAATTCACATATCGAAAACCCTTCAACTTACTGTGAATGACTATGTTTATTTTTTATCAACAGTTTTTTAGTCTTTTTTACGATTACATTTTTTTATATCAATTGGAATGATATTTTTTTTATTGTTCCATTTTTTTATGATTCTTATTTTTCAGGTCCTCCATTTTTTTAACTCCGATTTTATTTAGAAACCCAAACCTGCAAACATGTTACTCTGCCGAAGAGCTTAGTTTTTCACTTACGAACAACCTCGTAAAATTTCTATATGTAAAGCTGAAACTGAAAATAAATAAATGTGAATACGATAGCCTAACGTTTAGATATCAACCACTTGAAGGAAGTATGCTTACACTAGTATATTGTATTGTACTGCTTGCCTTGCACACATGAGATTGGTGCGGTGAGCCTCGGGCTGTTGGTCTAAACCTCTACAGCTACCATTCATCGGCACAAAACAAGACAAGCAATTGATTTCTTTACAATATGTAGCACCGTTCTATAATAAAAGTTAGACTAGTTCGAAAATGTTATAAAAACTGATGACTATATGCGAAATTAATTTAGGTCCTCTCATAATTCGGGGGTGCATAAGATCTAATCTAGGAATATTGGATATGATCATGGGTAAAGAAGGTAGAAAATGGTTTGATAATCGACAAAGAGAAAATTATAAGATGTAAAATTGATTTTATACATTAAAATTTGGTAAAGGAATGGGGAAATATACGTATACATTCAATATGCTACAATACAATCATGATAGTCCAACATATGTCAATCTGATAGTTCTGATAGTCCGACAAGCATAGTACATTTTTAAAAATTAAATTACTGTGAAGTGAATTTAATGTTCTCTCATGGGTTTTTAGTCACGAAATATATGCATATTTAAACAACCAATATAGCGTTAATTGTGTTGTATTATTAAAACTAATTGATTATTTAGACCTTAATTTCCCATTTGCATTATTTAAATTTGATCCTCAGTAACACGAGGTATTTGTTCGTACTGTATTCAATTCTAAATTAATAAAGGGATTTGATCATTCGACCTGCTATTGTATTTATATAATCCATTTTAAGTCCCAAGAATATTGATTCTCAATCCAGGAGCCGTGGCACTATAATGCCATTTTCTCAAAAGGAAAAAAAAAACAAATATAGAGAAAATTCCAGTATTAATTTTTACTTTTCTCTCTTTTTCACAAGAAATTAAAACGCTTTAAGGATAATTGTGCCGTAATTATTTTTTCACTCATATGGCGTTCTAAGAAAGATACTGCTATGAACAAGTATGGGAAGCGCTTCGCTATGGGCATTAATATATATATATATATTTTTTTTTTAAATAGCATAATAATTAGAGAAAGAATTCAGAACAATGGATACTTGTCCTCTTGAAGGAAGTAAAATAGCATAATAAGTGAAGCTAAAAAGGTGTATCATACGATGGATGCCAAAGGCGTGGCAGAGAAGTAGGGGAAGAGAACGAGCCTATTGCGAACACATTCCTATGGACCTTAAAGTAACCTACTTTTCTTGGGTGAGGTCTTTTTGGCTTCACTTTTGCTTTAAAGGAGAGTAAAGATCCCTAACCATCCCTAACCAACCTCCTGCTATAAACTATTCACTTCTTATTTTAATTTAATTTTTTGAATTGGTATACAAATAATAACATATCAAAAAGAGAAAACAAAATTAATTCACAAGTGTTGGAATTTAATGCTTCATTTTGAAATAGCTATCAAATTGCAGGTTAAGATACACTTCAGTTTATGACAATCATTAAATTTTAGGCAGGGAAGAAAAATAATTAAGTTTGAACAATAATAACTTGATGATATGCAATGTAAAAACGGTATAGCCAACGTGTTATAGTTCTAAACAAAGAAAAAATATATAATGATGAAATATTCAGCAGCCTTTTTTTATTATTATTAAGAATTTTAAACTACTATTTAATTCATATAAAATATCAAACCATTAAAACAGAAAGAAACTTTCCAGAAAAGCTATCACGTTTACTAATAAAAGATCTTTGAAGAACATTAAAAATGATATTTTTGATTTATCACATCTTAATTATCTTTAATTTTTATAATTTAATCGATGATTTCTCGCTTAAATGAAAAAGCAATTGAAATCTAAAAAAATATTACTTTACGATTCAATAGACCATTAGTATTTTGATTGAATAGTTTAATTGTATATTTATTTACGATATAAATAATGATAAATGAAAAAAAGAAAAGTAATTTTAGAATTTAAACGTGTTACTTTATTACAAAACAAACAGAAACAAACAAATAAAATAAAATAAATTAGAAAAAAAAAATATAGAAACTTATGTGTTTAAAATTTTATATAAGTCAGAAGATGGAAATTATATAAGTCAGTAATAGAAACTGATACTGAAAGTAAAGGCGTACTTTCAAGAGCCTTGACTGGAAATAATAGAAAACTTTGCTCATAAGGAGCTTAGGCATGATTTTACTTTAGGAATATTCGACGAGAAATTTATATAAATATAAATTCTTATGCTTTCAAATAAAAATAGAATGTTACCGTGAACTTTAAAATTGCAATATTACTTTTAATAAAACTTCTGAATAGGTTGTGAAAGTATATTGGACGACTTTCATCCTGGCTGAGAAAAACCAGATTATGGTTCCAGCTTGCATATGTCAATTTAAAAAAAAAAATCTGATATTAAATAATTATGAAAGAACAGGTGTGTAAGTTTGTTATGACATGAATTAGATTTATTATAAAGGCAAAATCTGGAATGAGAAATTAAAAAAACACAGCAAACTTGCATAAAAATTTACTACTTTAAACATTATGGGTAGGTATTTTATTTTAATAGATAAATGGTGCTCCAAATAAAAAGTAATTTGTATATATTGGTGATTGACCTTACAGAAAAAAAAATTGTTTTCAACTATCTAGTTATTTCCGAAGTTTAGACCCACTATCTAGGTCTTCATCAAGGCTAAAATGATGGCTAGCGATATAATCAAAGGGACTGACAGTTGAAAATTACAGTATGTCGAATTTAGTGAGTTAATTTAATTATGATCTTGATAATGGCGATTTAGAAAAAAGATGCTTCTAACACCTGGATAGGAGAGGTGATATTTTCTACATTTCTAAATATAATATACCAAACATAATAAAGAAAATTAACTAATTAGAATGTTTTAATTTCCTGTTTGCACTTTTAATAGCGTTCATCCATATAAAGTAATTAATAAAAAGAAGCTGGAAAATCAGAGAAACGTCTCAGCTGAGAAAATTAAAAAAAAAAAAAGATAGAAGATACCTATGACTCTAAGGTATCATAGAATATGAGATATTGTTAAAAAAAAAAGAGCTAAAATTTAATTTAAAAAATTGCTATATTAAAGTTTTCGGATAAATATTTTATTTTTATGAGATTCCGTATTTTGTATTTAAAAACAAAATGCATAATAAAAAATTGGAATTTTAAGATTTGGAGTGTGATATGTATAATAAGACCATTATAATTATATAATAGTCATATTAAATATTATCATTATAAATTGAACAAGTAAAATTGAATTAATTTAAATACGATATGATATTATAATGGTAAAAATGTCACGAACTAATAAGAACCTAAACATGAAAATTAAAATAAGTTATGCAGATATAAGAAATAAATAATAATTAAAAAGTAAGTTGAATAGAATTTGAATGTTATTTCTTGTTGCTTGTAAGTAACAGACCTTCTGGCTTAATTAGTAAGAAAAGGAACATTAAAATATAAGAGTCAAAGTTATAATTATTTTTCTCATTTCATTTTTTTTCCTTCTTATAAACGATCGTATTTCGATTTCAAATGAATTGAATATTTGTGTTATATAAATATTTATAAATAAAATTTGTGGACCTCTATTTTACAGTTTACCACTCTCAGGTTTCAATTTTTTTGTAGTCGATTTTTTCATAGTTTGAAGGAAGCTAATAAATTCACTAGCTATAGTACCAGCTAAGGTACAACAATGGACAAGAGAAAGAAAACAAATAATCAGTAAAC
>NW_027111402.1:458507-461599 GCF_000696795.3 Halyomorpha halys
TAACTTCAGTTAATATGCATTCAATGGCTACAATGCTACAATACTTGAATGCTATGGATTTTTTTTTTTTAAGTTATATAATTTGTAAGTAAAAAACAAAATAGGTTTAAAAAAGAAAAACACTGGTGGGTACTTAAATTAATATCCAGACTTTTTGAGATTGTGAAAATGTATACATAATTTTTAAAATATTTACTGAATTAAAGACAAAAATTGTTAATATATGAAATAATCCGTTATTTAGTTTTTTTTTATTATATATTTAAGAAAATTAAGTCATAAAGTTTACCTTGGATTATTGGTGTTGAAAAACTGTAACGCCTTTAATTTTCCAGTATTGTTGAAAATGTACCCAACAAATTGGATTTAAATATTGTGAAAATTATTTTTTGCTATTTCAAATACATTATGAATAAAATTATAAATAATATTTATTTTAAACTGAATAATAAATTTCCTGAGCTAACATTTTCAGAAATTACTTCTGAAGATATTTATCAGAACCTCAAAAGTCATTATAGGGTTTTATGTGCCATTCCCTTTTTTACTTTTTATGTATTTATACTGATGCATCAAAACCTCGATAAGAAATATTTCAAATACATTCTCACATTTTATTTAATTTATGTTATCATTTAATTAATAAAGAGGAATTGGCTAAATATCAACGAAAGAAGGACCAAGGTTATGCTAAGAGGGAAAATATAGCAGACACCATAAAGGCGGAGTACCATGAAAAAGGGCCTTACGTATTTGAAACGGTCAAAAGCTTTCAGTTCGGGTCTATTATTAACGATTCGCTTAACGAGGAAAAGGAGGTGAGAAACCATATTTCAGTATAAAATAGAGGAAATAGAAAAATACATGAACTCGCTAGTCTGTGTGTGACGTAACCTAGAGTCAAGGTACTTTTCCTCGTACTGTTTTCTGTTGGAGAGCCCCCCCCCCCTTCCATCTGCTTCTACAAACGATGATGAGGCGATGCAATGGCATCACAATTCAACAATGGTTGATGGACACTCACGGTGACATCTCTGAACACTATTGATGTTTCATCCTTCTTTATGTTCTGTTAAACGCCTATTTTCTATAAGGCTTTACTTCCTTTCGTACAGCAATCTGAGATTTGGCTAGACCTCTCAAGTATATGTTTCGCATCCACTCCAGAATGAAATGCTTGGATTGGATCGGTTACTTTGTTTTGTACGCGAGGTTCCATCACACCACGGTAGATGAAGATCCTTAGGGCGACGATTCAATATTTGGCAGCGAGGACAACTATGGCGTTAGGATGCCCCTTGCTTTAGCCACTATCTACTCCAGATCCACTGTAGGAAGCGGTAACCTGTAATCCAACCGGCTCACCCAAGAATCTCTAAATATTCTCTAAAAAATTCTTTAAGCCATTTATGTCCAACCCCAGTTCATTTATTCACAGCTTGGTTAATTTATTCACAGCCAAATATATTTAAATACTTTATAATATGGTCGGTTCAAAGAATAAAAAGCAGAGAGCGCGCTTAAGCTGGTGAAGAGCCAGAGTAGAGACTATCAAGACCAGCCACGATCAAGCCCTCTTTTTTCTGTCGCTCAGGTATTGCAAGCATAGGGCATACCGTCAAACGCATCATGTATATCAAGATATGAAGTACAGTCTCTCCTTTATGCTTTAGCATCCACTATCCTTTGATGGAGCACGTAATTGTATTAAAAAATTCCATCATAAGCCGTGAACTCTTTTGAGAAGGAAGAGAGCTGATTGCCCATTAATACTCACATCATTTATGGTTCACTTCAATTTGATCGAAGCCAACCGGCAATAAAATCAATATTTTTTTTAATCGTAAATATTCGGTTTAATGAGAATAAATTTTGCATATAAATGTAACGTATTTAATAATGCTATCGACTGGTTTGAAACATTATAAAAATAAAGATAACATAAATTGTGAAATATAACCATCTAGCCATTTCAATCATTAATCAAGTTTTCCTTTTATCTTGAATCGAGGGAAACCTCTCATGAAACATCAAATAAAACAGAACCTTTAGGAGAATGACACACCTAGCAGGGTGTAGCCTTTTACTGGAGCTCTAGATGTATTTGATGATTGGAGTGGAAAAGAATTCGCCCCGTTAGATCTATATAAATGGTCGAGGTAAAAGTTTGTCCACGGTCGGTTTTTAACCAGCCCTTGGTGAATAGATCTCCAGGGTCCTCTTTGTAACTGCCCAACCGGGAGTCGCTCTCACTTCCTCCACCTTTTCATCTCTTTTTCCTGTTTCAGTTTAATATCTAAGGACAACCGCTACGCTATACATTATAAATAGACACCATAATAATTCAAACGTTGTTTGCCATTCGTTACATCACAGCGGTACAAGAATTGTTAAAAAAGATATTTGATATTTATATTTAGCGGGGATATTGTTAACAATATCTGAACGTCAATGGGTTTTCTACCGTGGCTTTTACATAATCTGTATTTCTCTAAAATTACAGTAGGTTACTTCTACTAAACATTACTTTACAATTTTATTTTATTTTAATTTGTTACGGGGTGGAAGTAGTTATTATGCGGTAATTACAAAATGATGTTGGGAAAATTAACTTAGTAATTTCCATTAGCTTAATCATTACTTTGTCGGCGTAGTGGAAAATCATTATTGTGAAAAAGGTATTGAGCAAATTGATTCAATCACGATTCTTTTTTACAGTAACGTTCGTTAAAATATCTGATAAACTTAAATTAACTTCACTTATTTCTCTATTATGAGGCTAAAAAGTAATAATACTTTGTTCGCGGTTCGAGCCGAAGGTTATTGATGAATGGGCAGCAGTGTATTTGATTCCTAGGTCTTTTTTATGTCGAATTTCCCAGGTTTTGACTCCCATTATCTCAAATTAAGATGAAACGTGTCACAATTAATTATATCACTATGCCGATATAACCTAAAGGAATTGGCTAAATATCAACGAAAGAAGGACCAAGGTTATAAATATTATCATTATAAATTGAACAAGTAAAATTGAATTAATTTAAATACGATATGATATTATAATGGTAAAAATGTCACGAACTAATAAGAAC
>NW_027111402.1:464373-470003 GCF_000696795.3 Halyomorpha halys
ATAACCATTTGCCCCGTTCATCCGAAATCACGTGGTTGAGAATAAAAAAAAATGTATTATCCATAAATATTCAACATATATCTATTGTTTTAGGATGTTGAAAATAATCCATGGAATGTATTCAATAATAAAGCTTTCTAGGGAAGGTTTGGGTCATTCACGGATATAATAGCTCTACTGGAGTTAATTATATCAAAAAAGTGGTTTTCGAATCATTCATTATAAATAAAAGAGTATATTAAAACAAATACTATCACAGCATATTTAGATAATTTTAATATAATAATAAATGCACGAGATGTCTCTTTTTGTCAAGCTGGTTTTCTACTATAGAACCTTTACTATTACGATAGCCTCCAATAATATATTTGTACCTTAATTAGTTTTATATTTCAATAATTTTTAAAAACTTTGTATGGATTTATTTTTTCATTTTGATTAAATAATAATTATTTTAAACTTTTATTCCCATGAAATGAATATTTCTTGCTCTGACGAACACTTTGACCGTTCATGTATATTTGATAATTAAAACTCGCTTTTAAATTTTAACAACAGCATAACACAAATTATGCAACAGCATAACACAAATTATGAATATCAAATTGTTCAAAGACACGTTTTTTTGGAAAATGAGCTAATCATTATCTAATTAATTGTGGTAATTAGATAATGAGTCTCTGAAGAAGAGGCTACACCAGACGTCGGAGACCGCTACAAAGCCTCCTCAAAAATAAAGAGTCACTGAAGGAAGATATTGCTACGAAATGTCTGATCGTTTCTCCATATGGTTGAAAATAAAACCTTTTGAAGACAGTATAACGAAGAAAGTTCTCAATCAATGCTCTTTTAAAATTTATCGAACTTTTGTAAATAGTGGTTAGCTCATCTGCCAATCCAACTCGCCCAGCCCAATCCAAGGCAGTACTAATAGCTGAGCGAGGATCCGAGATCCGACTTACGATTCATCATGGTCCTCGCATGTAACGAGCAGGAGGATATGTAATATCCATGACTACCAGTCCATCCACCAGAGACGACCGGTCTCAGGAGTGTCTCAACCGGCATGGAGGCTTCATCCGATCCCCTGCATCATAAAGAATTTCTGCAGGTTCTGCAGAAACTGTAGACTTCTGGAGTAATTCACTATCGAGTAACTACTACCTTCAAGCACATTTTCAGTATCGCTACTGCAAATCGAGTATTACTTAATTCAAATAAGGTTATCTTACTGTGTCATATCGTTAAGTAATATTTTTTTACTAATTGTTTATTTATTTTAACATTCATAGACACGTACATTGAATGCATGTTAAACTCAATTATAATGAAACTCCAAATTAAATTTAAATTATTTGAAGTTTATTCCATTTTTTCCTAAGTTTTATTCTCATTGTAACTGGATTATTATTAGTAATGATTAGTTTAAGTTCAAATTTACTATAACGAGCTGTTAAACGACGGATTAAAAATTTCTAACTTTATAATTGAATGCTGTGGTAGGTACAGGACGAGAATTGGGAATTTTTCAAACTTCTTATTTCATGACGATGATACTAGAGAGATACCAAAAACTTCTTTAATACACATATAAAAAACTTAGGACAGACCCGCTACCAGATATAAATAAACAAATTAGTTCCAAAAGCTCTACAAAAATAAAATGATTAGTAACGAAAAACTTAATCCACACAAGAAAACATTGTAACCATCCTAAGATGTGTGGTCTGGGAAAATACCTTTACGAAGACAAACCACTGAGACCAATTATAAACATGATGTTATATTATCTTGTCATTATAATTGTTATTATATTATCTTATTATTATATTGGCATAATAAATGTAATTGAAGCAAAAGAGAAACATAATAAGAATAAAATTAAAGAAGATGAGATTATGATAAGTTATGACGTTGCCTCTTTATTTACAAATATTTCACTTAAATTGATTTATAAAATCATAAGTGATAACTGGGAGTAAATAAAATTAGACACAAATATACAATTTTTTGTAGAGGACATAAAAATATGTTGTGAAAATAGCATACTTAAGTCATTGGTGCACTATATAGACAGCTTTTTGGGTTTTCAATGGAAGGAAATTTATCAGTATCACTAGCAGGATTAGTCCTTTATGATCTAATAAATAATTGCATAAATAGTTGGGTTGTCCTTGAGGATGGCCGAATTGTCCGTAACATTGGACTGTTAAAGAAATAATAAAGAGTATTGAGACTTAACCTGAATACTAATTGATTTATTTAAAGAATAAATATCAGTCTCTAAAAGTTGAAAAAATTATCTATAAAACAATTATTCAATCCATATTATAACAATACGAACTAATAATTAATCGGTTAAAACGATATATATGTAAAAAAGGGATTTAAAAGTTCCAAGTTCTTAATATTGCAATATCAATACCAAGGATAGAAATAAAAAATCCTTACGATTGACAGGGGTGTTAAAGAAGGAGCATAACAGGACAGAAGGGGTGAAAGTAGACTAACTGCCCGGCAGTTGATTGGAATTCCTGACCGGGAGAGGATATTGCACGACTAGGGATATTGCCCCTAGCCAAATGATTCAACTCCTACCTTTAACTAATCCTGTCTGGTCCCTGAAACCACTCCATGGAATTCGAACGTCGACGCTATAGACTTTCCTCCTTTTTCATCTGTTATCAAAAATCAAAGTTAAAATTGTCACTATACGCGAAAAAAAATTTTTAAAATCATTAACATATTCATTAATAATAAAAATATAATATGGTGCAATGCGCACATCACACAATTTCTACTTACCTCCCTGCTTTGAGCTGAAACTAATCCTCGTTCGTTTCAGAACATATATCTTTATATCATACACAGTCAGTACACACATTATATTATATTATATAAAGACAATGCCTTTATATAGACAATACTTTGATTTTTGTACAAAGCATTCGGGGGCTTTGTACAAAAATCAAATTATGTCCTGGTGAAAAAATAGGTCGACTTTGCAAAATTATTGGGTAATGCAGATCAGAAAAAACTTAGGAAATCTTCGGAATGTTGGACCCGATATTGTTTAATGATCCAATACCAAAATCTGAATAAGAAAGACCTCATAAAGCATTAGAAAATTCTTCAAGTGTAAAGATCTATAATCCGAGATACGTTAGGGTAATCCTCAAAGCTACTTAATTATAAGCTCAATTGAGAATAATTTCCCTACAGCGACTCTCCGGTAAATATGCAATAACTCCAAGTGTAGATACACACGAATATACTTTGAACCCCCAGAAGCTTTGTCCAGCTTGTGATGAAACGGCATTTGAGGACTTATCATTTTTTATCGTTTTTGATTTCGATGCATGGCGAAACTAAGCAATATTAGCCGAAATTATTTGTATGAATTTCAGTCAGTACCATAACGATTAGATCTTAAACTTTTATTTATTTATATAACCCAAAATCATATACTTAGAGTTGAATATTGGGTAATAATAATTTGGTATTCAATTTACTATTTACAATAACAACAGTGATATATGCAACTATGTATTGCACAGGGTAACTCAGTTTGCATTGAGGTTGCCCCATAAACAAATAAATATGTAATATATATTATTTATCCCCAATAAGTTCTTTCAATTGATCTACTGACAAACTTCAATTTTAACAGGAATCACAATCCTTCAAGTTTCAAAATTTTAACATTTTTCTTTTGATGTCGACCTATCAACTGTCAAGCTCAAAAAGAGGTTAAGTGAAATTTAAAACAAATAATTATTTCTTGTAGAAACTATTTCGACATTACAACAGTAACCTATCGGACCGGTGAAACTGAAAAACTGTATGCGTCCGCTAATCGATCTGGAGTAATTTTATATTCCAGACCTTAATTAAATCTAGTAATCAATAACGAACCGATATGAAATTTACATTTGCAATATAATCTAAATAGTACCCTGCTATATTATTATTAATTGTTGAATTAATTAATTATACTTGGTCGATATGCTTAGGATAATAACACTAATATAATAAAGTGAATAAAAAAAATAATCACTTTATACATTTAATAAAGATTTGTATTTCAACATGAAGAAAATTCATTTAATAAATTAAATAATTAATTTAAATTTGAATCAAGTAGAACTAAAAGATATGGACAAGTTAAAATAATATTTCTTCCTATATTGTATATGAAAATTAGAATAAGGCATCCAAACAAACGAAATAAACAATAATATTATGTTTTTGATTAAAAAAAAAAAGTTTATTGTATTAATAATAATGATTTATATGGAATAATTTTAAATTTTGGATAATTTTATATTGACATCAGATATTGATGAGAAAATGGACGGAAGTCGAAACGTCATCAAATTGATAAAAAACAAATAGAAGTAGTTTTATTTTTCAAACATTGTTATATATGCCAATTGAAAGTGAAAATTCCTTTTTAAATGAAATATTTGTTCACATAAAGAAATTTTAGTAATAATTTAATATAATAACATAATAATTTGTAATTTAGTTTGCGCTCATATAAATGAATAACATTAACATTAGCATTACCAGTGTTTCCCATAACGGTCCCTAAAAGGGCTCAGGGACAGAAATACATTCTACACAAATATAAAAAATTGACAATGATTTATAATTGATTCTTAATCTGTTTTTTTTTTTGTGAAAATAAAAATAAAAAGTTTTGATCTTTATTACGATTTTTATCGAATGTCAAAATTGAAAGTTGAAAATAATATATGTGAATAATTTTTTAGTTACATTTTCGTGCTTTATTGAAATAAACCCCTTCTTAACCGAAACCTCTCTATAACGCACAAGATCACCTTCGCCATAGTTCCCGATTATATAGAATTTTAACTGTGTTTAGGTCAAATAAGCAAAATGTGAAACAAAGATTTATTAACCATTATTTTATGAAGGCCTTTTGGTATGAAAACCATTAAAAATGTTTAATGGTTAACCAAAGTTTTGGGACTTGGATTAATTATATTTGAAAAACAGTGTGACATCAAGTGTTTGATAATTTCATTAGTTAAAGGTTTAATTATTTTTTTTACTTCCCTACTACATTTGACATGGTACTATTTTATGTAATTTTTTTGCAATATATTTCTCTTAAAATTGGTAATTTAGTTATGTTTTATTAATTGAAACACTAATCGAATTTTCTTACAAACTGTGTTATTCTTAATTTTTTGACTTGCAGTTTATACATCAATAAATAAAGAACTGCAGTATGAAATAATAGAAAAACAGAAAGAAAGTAAATGGGAGGTAAAACTTTTAATAACCTTACCCTCGAAACAGGAATGAAGGCATGACACCAAACCTGGAAAAGCAATAGGACCAAAACGATGGAAAAAAGCTGTGTAGAAGGGGAAAACCCTTTTACCGAAAAGAATCGCCACTCCACGGAAAATTGGAGAGCTTTAGAAGATTCCGGACTTCGAGAGAACAAGCTAAAATTTATTTTCTCTCTGGAGTCACGGTCAACTAGGTATCCTTCAACCGGGCTATAATCGAGAGAAGGTTCGATTCCCCTAGGGAAAATATTATTTCAGGATACAGTAGCCACAATTCGGAAAGAAAAACAGAAAAAATATATAACA
>NW_027111402.1:471081-472744 GCF_000696795.3 Halyomorpha halys
TATTCCAACCTTATTCCTAAACAACAATCCAATACAATTCCATCCATACGTTAAAAACCTTGGTGTCACTATAGACATATACCATTCCAACCTTCCACCACATTCTGTCCACCCAATTCTGGAAGAATAACAATTGAATGTTTCAAACAAAGTTTATATATTTTCTGTACTTAATGTTTAAGAATTTCATTTATTATTGTAAATAGCTTTATTAGAAAAAATTGTACCTTTCCATTTATTATTTTTAATTTAATTATATTTGATTTTTATCATTTTTGTTGTATTATTTATTATCGGAAGTGTTTGGCGTCTTATGTTTTATGATATGACATATGGTTTTATTTTATTTGTTCTATTCTTATTTTATTATATTCTGTTAATTATTGCTGTTCATTTTAATCTTTCCAAATATCTTGTTTTATGATCTCATTCTTATTTTCTATTTCACTCTAAGGTTCTAAAGCCTAATTCTGATGCCTGTATATTATTCTAATGGGATCGATCCCAGAATAAATAAAGAATATTATTGTTATTATTATATATATTTTGTCATGTTTATAAAAGTTTATAAACTTTTATAGATTTTTTCAATTTTATTATTTTCCCTAATATTGACTATTGTAATACCAGCTAATATATTCTAGTATGGATATATTGAGAATGCTTCTAAGAGAGAAGCTCAGTCAGTATGCATAGGTAAAAATCACCATCTCTGAATTACCTTATATTATTTTTTTTAAAATTCATATGCATATAAGGAGGATTACTTTTATGGATAAACAGGATTGTTCCAGAAGTCGAGTCATATATTTCTCGGACATTTTTCTTATCTTTTTTTTATTCAGTCCTTCAACACATATAAAATTATTTATATGCATTAAGTAAATGTACACTATATTAAACTAAATAGGTTAACGTCCATGCTTTAGGTCGAGGCGCTACACATGGTAATTTAATTATTTATTATGAATTTTTTGACCGTGAAGTAAGGATTAAATGACCCCGGAGCAAATTGGCTAGAGAGGTCCTACACCGAGCAAGAATAGTATTAAGACTCAAACCATAGATGAAGAGGAGTGCGGAAACTTACTAAATAAAAATCTTTAGATGGATGCTGCATAAGACATAACTAAATAGGATTGTTAAACTAAAATAGGATTGTTGCGCAATATTAACTCTAATTACTTGCCATCCTTTTCGGGACCAAATGAATTAATTAAAAAATAATATAAACTATTATTAGTAACACGAATAGAGGTTTTTACTACTCTGCAAACACTGTTTGTTTATACACTACTTTGCATCAGTTTCAACAAGATATCAATTCTAGACAAACTCGCCAAAGGCGAGAACTTCGTGGAGGCAGGCCATCTTTACTGTATGGCACCGCAATACAAGTACCTCTAGCCGCCAGGTGTTCATCAAAATGCTCATTATGGTTGGTACGAGTATCTAAACCACTTGTTTACGAACATGAATAATCGGGGACATCTTATTTTTATGGAACTTTTCATTTATCCTCTTTTTTATTTTATTTTTTGTATTAAATTTAAAAAGGTTAGTTTTATTCATTATTTTATCCAATTACTAATAATAATAAAATCATTTTATTTATGTCTTGTTTTTGAATTAGGTGAAATAATAATAACATTATATATATTAA
>NW_027111402.1:472794-479379 GCF_000696795.3 Halyomorpha halys
AGAAGACTAAGGCAATCGTAATAGGATCCAATCACCTCCTGAAAACTATTCCTCTTATTCCAACCTTATTCCTAAACAACAATCCAATACAATTCCATCCATACGTTAAAAACCTTGGTGTCACTATAGACATATACCATTCCAACCTTCGACCACCTTCTGTCCACCCAAAAGAATAACAATTGAATGTTTCAAACAAAGTTTATACATTTTCTGTACTTAATGTTTAAGAATTTCATTTATTATTGTAAATATCTTTATTAGCAAAAATTGTACCTTTCCATTTATTATTTTTAGTTTAATTATATTTGATTTTTATCATTTTTGTTTTCTATTATTTATTATCAGAAGTGTTTGGCATCTTATGTTTTATGATATGACATTTGGTTTTATTTTATTTGATCTATTCTTATTTTATATATTCTGTTAATTAGTGCTGTTCATTTTAATTTTTCCAAATATCTTCTTTTATAATCTCATTCTTATTTTCTATTTCACTCTAAGGCTCTAAAGCCTAATTCTGATGCCTGTATATTATTCTAATGAGATCGATCCCAGAATAAATAAAGAATATTATTGTTATTATTATATATATTTTGTCATGTTTATAAAAGTTTATAAACTTTTATAGTTTTTTTTTTCAATTTCATTTTTTCCCCTAATGTTGACAATTGTAATACCAGCTTATATATTCTAGTATGGATATATTGAGAATGCTTCTAAGAGAGAAGCTAGTATGCATAGGTAAAAATCACCATCTCTGAATTACCTTATATTATATTTTTTTAAAATTCATATGCATACAAGGAGGATTACTTTTATGAATAAACAGGATTTTTTCTTTTATCCTATTTTTTATTTATTTTTACTAAATATAAGAATATAAGTTTTATTCATTTGTTTTTTTTTCTTTCAATTTCTAATAATAGTACAATAATTTAATTTATTTATTTCTTTTTTTTTTGGATTAGGTGAAATAATAATAACATTAATTCACAGAAGTATTAAATTGTTTATTTATTTTATTTTACACTGAATAAGGATTTCAAAACCATTAAAGACATCCTTCGTATTTTAAAAACTGTAACATCTAACAATTGCTTGCTAAAAGTGGATTTTTTTTACGAACAGTCTTCCCAGTAAACAGAAAGTCGTAGAATCTTTTTTTTCTTCTAGACCACTTCTTACCGTAGAATCCATAAAACAATAAAACCACAGAGTCGTTATTCTAACCAACATGTATGCAGTCATAATTGTCATTTCAGATGTCCTGTGTATTCTAACAAATGAATTTAATACTTTATAAACTGGTAAATATTGTAAATGAAAGACGAGTATGACGAGTATAAATATCGAATTCCTCCAAAAAATAAATCAATATCATTCGTTCGTCATGACATTTTTCTGAATTTATTTTTATTTATGTATTTTCATGTATGACCCACAACCAAAACTTAAACGCAACGGCCGAATGGTAACAAGTGATTCTTTTTAAAAAATTTATTAGGTATTTCGAATTTTTAAAATCATTATAATCTGATTTATACTTTCTAGGAGAATCACTTATATTCTTTATAAAGGCTTTATATCAAATGTCATAACGCCTAAGGAGTTATTTGATATTTTATTTTTCTTAAATATAAAATCTATTTAAAGTTAAACGACTAATGCAACTATAATGAAGGAAAATTATAAAACGTTTATAACAAATTTTTACAATCGAAAGTAGTTTTTGATCTAGAACTTGAGTGGCGTTAAATTACAGATAAGTAAACTTCGGTAAAATACAATATTAAGTCAGCTATAAAGTTGCACAATAGAATTTGTTACAGCACTTTTTATAAAGCTCTATAATGCCAAAGAATAATTATTGAAATATGTCGAAAACATAACAGATGTAATTATTTTTCAAATTTCATGCCAAAGAATTAAATAAAATTACAGAAAAATTAATAAGGTCTCATTATATTTTAAAAGTAGGTTTTTGGTAAAAATATTGAAATGTTTATTTACTCCAAAAAGATAAATAATAATTGCAGTTTCTTAATTCAATTTGAATTTCAGGTTAAAAGAAAACTATGGTAAAACAGGTAGCATTGGAGTATCTGTAATGCCAAAGGGAACAGTCCCGGAATGGGCTTTATCAGGGTTTACTTAAGCTTTGGTTTACTCAGGATTGACCTAAGCCTCATATGGGAAATCAAGTCGTTACTTAAATAAAGAAGAAGCAATCTGGTTAGGTCTGAGAGAAACTTAGATTCGTACACTGGTGGCGAATTAAGAAATTAATAGTGCCTGAAAATATTTATTTGCTATGTATTATGATCATTATCAGAAAATAATTGTTATAATTTTAGTTAGTGTTAATCATAGCTTCAAACTTACGATATTATTGAAACATTTATAAAACGAAACTTTAAGTTACTCAAACACCAGTATACAACGACTCACAGATTCAAGTATAATGATGAAAGAAAATATTAGATTACCTAAATACAGACAGTACATCTCACACTCAGAATCTAGAAAAAAAACTTAACATATGGATATGGAACATTACTTCAAAACAATTCTGCTTATCAGTTTATCTTCAGTTATAGAAAGTCGACTGAAGTGTGGAATAAGATACTTTACTTTATTTGAAGGGAAATTATACAGCGGCTAAGACATACAATGTACAACGACTATCTACAGACTACTATATACAACTTATTTCCTAGAGTGTTCTTCAACAACTCTGTTCAACTACTCTAGTTTCTTTACATTCATTACTTATCTCTAAGGAGATGTTTCTGTGCTATTTGAGAAGATGGGGGAAAATATTAACTTAGCAAGGGGTTAATGACAAGAAGGAGGTAGATTCAAAATAAGAAGGAAGTCCAAAAGAAAAAGACAAATGGTTTCTTCACATTTGGAAATAATATATAAATTTAAGATGTTCTATCAGATAGTAACATAGAAGTATTTTATGAAAGTAAACACAACTATCAGAAAGGAATTGGAAATGCAAGTAGATGTACATGTTGCTAATTAAATATACTCTATCCCATCTAAGGTATAAATGCCAAAATTTAAATGTATTTTACAACTCTTTGTGGGAGAAACATTTAAAATATGTATTTATAAAGTTATTTGATTAAAATAAAGGCATTGATATAGGTAAGTTCAAGATGCACGCTGGTTTTCTGAGTGAGACAGTCGGCGCTGACTGTTGCAGCGTTGACGTACATATAATCATTTTTATTCGCATAATACTTACTGAATTACACCGGATTACATTTAGTAAAACTGGAGAATGAGTTTATCTGATTTCCGCCATCCGTGCGCCGGGAGCCTTGTTGGTGAGTTCTTTTCAAATCATTTTTCTTTGAGGATCATTAGTGCTGGTAAAAAATTATTCTGGTAAAAATCTGAATCAGGCAGCCAGTGCGCAAGAAGTCAGCGCACAAATTTCACTAAATTTGGGTCTAATCCAGTCAGCCAGCCCCACTTTGTATTATTAGAGTACAAAAGATTATAAGCACACCGACTCGGAAACGGTCGGCATCAACTGTCAGACTCAAAAAACTCGCGTATATCTTGGACGAACCCTAAACTAAGAATTTTTCTATGAGCTATGACACTCCTTTTTTTTTTGGTTTTGTTAACTTTCTCCCAATAAAAGTTTTTATTTATTTGCACACAATATATATATATATATACAATTAGTTCAATATAAGTTTTTTTCTACCCGAAGGCATTGTAAGGATTGGGGAGAAGTCTGCTGTTTGCGGGGGGTTACACTTGCGATTTATAAGTTTAGAATATTTTTTCAAAATGTTTTTATGTATCATACATATATATATATGATATATACATATATGATACTCCAAAACTTAAAAAAAAAATGTATTCTACTTCATTCAAGAGGCATAGGGTTTAATATATAGGGAGTAGGTAACTATAATGAGTGATGTCTCTCATACTACACTTCAAATGCATTATAGGAGAAGAATGAGGAAAGGAATACGCCTGAAAATTGGAAAAATAAATTTAATCTGCTGTCTGATGCCAAAACATTTTTGAATGTTTATAACAATATGATAACAAGTTAACACCTTACAAAACGATAAATAAAGTGAGATGCATCTAGTAGGATGTAATATTAAAATGGTGTTACTAATTTATTGTTGTTTTTTTTTCACTCTTAACAACGATACTGATATAAACACAATTCTGTCTCTCTCTTATTCATCTCTAAAATGTTGTTATCTCTTTCTGTTTCGTAAAGATTTAAATAAGAGATTGAGTGGTTTGTTATTTACTGGCATTTGAGAAATTTAAGGTTTCGTTTCTGAAATCTTTCGCTTGTATCGTAATAAATTTTGCCATTTTGTTATTTCCCAATTTACTAAAAAAATATGAATTAAAAATTTGTTGAAAATATTATTTTTTCTTGTTAAAGGTTTTTGTATATTTCTTAATTTAAATATGTTTTTTAAAAATAATAATTCTTATACATAATAACAAAAAAAAAAAATGGGGTTCTGTGAAATTATGTTTTTCCATGCGGGTAAAACATTTGTTCAATGCAAGCCACTGTAGTCTCGATGCCTTTTAGAAATATTATTCGAAACTGCACTGAGATTAGGAAGGATGAGAATAAAGCTGAAGTCTATCTGCGGTCTACCACATCCCATTACACAGGAATGGAACTGACCACAATTAATTTATTTCCAACTCCAACCAGATCCATGCTTCTAAATGTTATTTACGGTTAATTGATCTTTAGAATGTCCCCGGATAATGGGTTTTTGGTAGAGACAAAGCCCGAATTTAAGACTATCTCAGGTGTAATTAAATTAATCAACTATTAAAAAAAATAGACCACATAATAGCAGATTATATTTAGAAATATAACCACCGAGTTCATAGTAAGCTTGAACGTTTAAAGAAAAAACTGTAACCTCATAGTTAACCAGCTAATTCTTCTATTCAATTATATTAGATTTATATCTATCATTATTATCAATAATATAGAATTAGAAATTCAATTATTTTATTTTTTAAATTGGCCATCGCAAAATTAAAACCTTATAAAGCTGCGAAAAATGACAATATTCCTAGTGGACTAATCAAGGCATGTGGCGAAATTGGAGTTTCTATAATACTCCTTTTAGTTAAAAAGATCTGGGAAATTGAGGAGATGGCTGAGGAATGGAAGGAGTCTACTTATTCCTGTTCACAAAAAGGGCCCGATGACTGATTGTAATAACTATCGAGGAATCTCACTGCTTCCTGTATGTTATAAATTGTTTACGCTAATCTTAACTAGTCGAATACCGGAATACGCTGAAGAAATTATCGGAGACTATGAGGTTCTAGACGAAATCAATCAAATATTGATCAATTTTTTTCATTACGGCAAAGCTTGCAGAAAAAATTGGAATACAACGGGGTAGTTCATCAGCTTTAGAAATATTTCCAAAAGGCTTACGATTCTATTGACAGCCAGAAACTGTATAATGTTCTTGTCGAATAAAGAATACCAAAGAAGTTAGTAAATCTCTTACGGATGTGCATGACCTGAACGTGTACTAGGGTCCTAATCGGTAATCATTAATTTGAGAAATCCAGGTCCGATCGGGTTTAAAACAAAGGTGATTCTTTATCACCTATCTTATTTAATCTAGCACTGGAATAAAAGTGTGATGAAATACCGAAAAGGGTTTAACGTTGGGTGGTAAAATACCGAAAAACAAACAAACTATAGAACTAAATACAACCACGTTAATAAAATCCAGTAAGGAACTAGGTCTTGAAATAAATTCAGATAAATCAAAACACATGGTTAGCAGCAGAAACGCGAGCAATTTCGGTGATATAGATATAGGAGGAAATACGTTTGAACAGGTAGATAGGTTTAAGTATTTAGGTTCTACGGTAACTAGAAAAAAACAAATTGATGAGAAAATAAAAGCTGGTTGAAGGCGGGAAATGCTTGTTAATTTTAAATTTCGAAAATGCTTAACTCACGCCTTATCTAGAAAAACTTAAAAATTAGAATTTACAAATCCATTATCCTTTCCACTGTTCTTTATGGATGTGAGACGAGGCCTCTTACACTAAGGGATGAACAGCCTCTTAGGGTTTTCAATAATAAATTATTGCGAAAAATATTCGGATAGAATTTAGAAGATTATACAACCCTGAATTAAGGGACCAACACCCGGTAAATATAATTAGTAATATTAGTTATAACATTGCGGCGTATAAGTTTGTAGGGCTTATTAACGAGCGGATCCCTAAAATGTTAATAAACACAGAACCAACGGGTAAACGTCCGAAGGGTATACCGAAAAGTAGATGGGAGGATTGCGTTAAAACTGATTTAGTGGAATGGGGTTTGAAGGGGCATCACTGGAAGGAAGTATGCAGTGAGCGTTGGGTGGTATCGGCATCGAACCTTCGGGTTCGTTAGGCCTTCATTATTATTATATTATTTTTTAAATAAAATAAATTTTATCCAATATAAGTCTTAAAACTATCTATATTTCTTCATAAGTCCAACAACGTTACTTATAATTTATTTATTGATAAATATTA
>NW_027111402.1:479429-481229 GCF_000696795.3 Halyomorpha halys
GAATACAACGGGGTAGTTCATCAGCTTTAGAAATATTTCCAAAAGGCTTACGATTCTATTGACAGCCAGAAACTGTATAATGTTCTTGTCGAATAGAGAATACCAAAGAAGTTAGTAAATCTCTTACGGATCTGCATGACCGGAACGTGTAATAGGGTGCTAATCGGTAATCATTAATTTGAGAAATCCAGGTTCGGTCGGGTTTAAGACAAGGTGATTCTTTATCACCTATCTTATTTAATCTAGCACTGGAATAAAAGTGTGATGAAATACCGAAAAGGGTTTAACTTTGGGTGGTAAAATACCGAAAAACAAACAAACTATAGAACTAAATACAACCACGTTAATAAACTCCAGTAAGGAACTAGGTCTTGAAATAAATTCAGATAAATCAAAACACATGGTTAGCAGTAGAAACGCGAGTAATTTCGGTGATATAGATATAGGAGGAAATACATTTGAACAGGTAGATAGGTTTAAGTATTTAGGTTCTACGGTAACTAGAAAAAACGAAATTGATGAGGAGCTAAATAAAACCTAGGTTGAAGGCGGGAAATGCTTGTTAATTTCCATGCTTAGCTCACGCCTTATATAGAAAAACTTAAAAATTAGAATTTACAAAGCCATTATCCTTCCCACTGTTCTTAATGTGAGACGTGGTCTCTTACACTAAGGGATGAACATCGTCTTAGGGTTTTAAAAAATAAAGTATTGCGAAAAATATTCGGATAGAATTTAGAAGTGTAATCTTAATTAATAACCCTGAATTAAGGGACCAACACCCGGTAAATATAATTAATAATATAAGTTATAGCATTGCGGCGTATAAGGTTGTAGGGCTTATTAACGAGCGGATCCCTAAAATGTTAATAAACACATAACCAATGGGTAAACGTCCGAAGGGTAGACCGAAGAGTAGATGGGAGGATTGCGTTAAAACTGACTTAGTGGAATTGGGTTTGAAGGGGCATCACTGGAAGGAAGTATGCAGTGAGCGTTGGGTGGTATTGGCATCGAACCTTCGGGTTCATTAGACCTTCATTATTATTATATTATTTTTTAAATAAAATAAATTTTATCCAATATAAGTCTTAAAACTATCTATCTTTCTTCGTAAGTCCAACAACGTTACTTATAATTTATTTATTGATAAATATTACAGTTGTAATATTTATCAATAAATCATTAAAAAAAAAAATATTTTTAAAATTATAAAATATGCAATTAAAAATTTGATCAATGGAACTATTGTTCTAAAAGTTTTTACGTCTCCTTTACTAGTTCCCGGTGCGTGGCCTTCTTTGTTATTCAAATGGGGAGCAGGCTGTTAGAGGAGAACACAGGTCTCTCTCTTTTCCAATCTCCTTCTTTTGTCATTCAAATGTATGACTGCGATATATTTAACTGATTGATATTGGCAAGAATTGGAAAAGGAAACACATATGAGGCCCACATGTGAATGGGTATCCCTTTGCGCTGTCAAATATATTTTTTTTCTCAATATATGGCTCTGGGTAATGAAACATATCGATAAATTGAAGTAAGTATAAAAAAAATTTAGAAGTCTTACCTAAAAAAAAAAACGGATTACTGGAAAAAATCGGTTCTGTGAGATTGATAGAACCAATTACCTCTTAGCATTTTTTATAAAACAAAATATTTAATTTTGAAACGTTAGGTAATAGGAAAATATGAGAATTGGCATATAAATATATTATACCTTTATAATTATTAATTCATTATAACTATTAATTATTACTTTAATCAAGTAATCTTTATGATGATAATGGGTATTTAATA
>NW_027111402.1:481817-486767 GCF_000696795.3 Halyomorpha halys
GCTCCCATCGGTTAAAATGAAATCTTAACGTTTGGAATTTTATGACAATAACCAGATTTAAATATTTGTATTATTGAAAGGCCAGGATCTCCTCGACTGGTTTGTGTATGTAAGTTATTAATTTTAAATATTATAATTAATTTATTAAATAAATCAAGATTGTATCCTTATATAGTCTCAACACTTTTATTTCATCAATAGTCCAACGTTTCGGCCACCTCGGCCATCCTCAAGGACAATCATGAATATAAATTCTCACCTCACATCAAAATTTTTTGCAGTCTT
Organism: Halyomorpha halys; assembly: GCF_000696795.3. Taxonomy (NCBI): domain Eukaryota; kingdom Metazoa; phylum Arthropoda; class Insecta; order Hemiptera; family Pentatomidae; genus Halyomorpha; species Halyomorpha halys. Next base: position 482,103 of record NW_027111402.1, read on the forward strand.
TTCTGCCCAGGTCATTAATTATAAGTTAAACACACCCTATTTTTTAAAAATTCATAAATATTTAAAACTTTTAAATTTGGTCAATATTTGGAGTAAGGTACGTTCTTATTTGGATACTATTGAAGGATGGATTATTTTAAATCAATTAAAAAATATTACCATGAGTTCGAATCCCTTGACAAGAAATAATACTGATTGCAACAGTAAAATAATATAAGAAGTGCCAATGTAATTTTATTCAAATCTTTGAACTTTGAAATGTGTCAGAATTATTGGTTAACCATATTTTAATTCGTCCACATTGATTCAACATAGTGAAAACTTAGGATACAGATCCCTACAGAGAATAGAAGATAAAGCAAAATGAGAAAGAATAAGGACACCATAAGGACGAAACTTAATGTAAACCCTTTCTCTACTGCCATTGAAGAGAATCAACTGCGTTAGTATGTTTATCTCCAGAGGATGGAAATAGGATAGCAAGAGCAATTTATATGTCACAGCTAAATGGGCGTAGAGCGAGAGTAAGGGCTTGAAGAAACCTTTATAACCTGAAGAGTAAAATAGAGAGGAAAGAGAAAAAGGATCGCTCTTTGGTCAAGGATGTGTAACGAGGGTACCCACACTCTGGAAGTGTGGTAAGCAAGCGTCTAACAAAGAAGAAGGAAAGGTGTGAACTGATTACCCACATCCTAGGCTTGTAGGCGGTATTATAAAGATACTGGTATTTAATCCTTGAAAAGGATGGAACAAATTTAGGTTCGTGTTATAAAGGCTGAGACAAGTTGGTTTCTGTTCATTCGGTAAGATGCTGAGAACATGATAATCGTTCCTTTTTTTTTTAATAAATTAAGTTCAACTTAATTTATAAAAATTCTTGCATTACGAGCTTCATTTTATAAGCCTCTTCCTGGTCATTTCTGAAATACGGGGGGAGGAAAGGAGTGGGAGGTATTTAGAGATAACCGCTCTATTATCCATGATAGGGGGTCAAGTTTTCATTTCGTGGGAACACCACAGAAATAAAATTCGACCCCCAGACCAGAATCGAACTGGCGCCTGTGCAGTTGTGAGGCAGTCGCTAAACTCCCTCAGCTACAAAAGGGTCCTTATACATTATGAGCTGAAACACTAAATTAATAGAATATAAAATAAATTATCATTTTATATATTTATATTTATACATTATGTTAATTTATAGACGTAGGAAGCTGGTGGCTCCATCACTGCATCATTTCCATCTCCCCTCTCTACTGCAAAAACGAAAGGGAAACCGGGGAGCGTAGATAATTATTTAATATATCAAATGATGTTAATGTTAAAAAAACAAAATGGTAGAGAGGGGCTCAGATACATTGATTTTATGGAATGCACGGACGCAGACGTCGAATTCAGCCATTTTCAATAATCGGCATAATTTCATTTTTCAGGAATTTTGAATAGACTTTTCAATTTTATTTTTGTTTAAAATTATCCGTCCTTCAGTACTAGTTAGATGGACTTGTCCCTAGTTATATATCTTCATCATATTTCAAGTATTTTCGTCTGCTTTTTAAAAGAATATAACCCATTTGCTGATTCTACCAGTTCGTTTAGTTTAAAAATCCTTGGTTACGCATGCACCGAAAAATTGCCATTTGTGGAAGGGGATATACAGGCTAAAAATGATCTTAGAGTAGCCATTTATATTATCAAGCTTTATTGTAGGGGATTTACCTGCGTATCCCCTCGGTAGGAACATTCTTCTGACCGAACCAGTATCCGTTCGTTTCTTATTGTTTTAATTAATTCATTTAAATTTAAATAATTATTTGTAATCCTACAACTAAGTTCCAAAGTATTTTATTTGTTAAAACTTTATTATATATTTCTTCTCAGGAATCCATTTACACCCTTTATCCATTTTAAAATACAGTGTCGGGCTCCTCTGCCAATTATCAAGTTCTACAAATAAAAGTATTTACAATCAACAGTTTTACAGTTAACATTTAGTTACAATCAACAAAGTTTATATTACATCTTAATAAAAAAAATGTGTTTTACACATTTACGTTTAAAAAAAAAATCAATATTTAAATATATACACATTTACATCATACTTACATAAACATCTAACATGTATCTTGAGATTTAGCCGAAATTTCTTAGTCATTCTTATTTTTCCCTTCATTATTATTAATTTGTGGACATTTGTCATTTTAAATTGAAAATTACTTTTATATATTCCAAAATTAATAGAAGTCTTTTTTTTTTATTATTATTTAGCTTATTTTTTATTTTTCCTTAGTGCTGTTTTCAAACAATGTTTGCCTAAAACAGTTTTTACAATTGAAAATTATTTTTATATCAAGTTATTATTGACATTTAGATATTATATATCATATTTATAAGTTTCCTATTATATTGAACTTTTTCTTTCTGTCCATTTTCACATAAAGATTTTAGTCTACTGAGCCCTACATTATTATTACTTCGAGTATTTGGTTGATTCCCTTTCTCTATGTTGTGAATTGATTTTAATTTGTTACCTTACTAATAATTAATTCTTTTAAAAATCTATATTATTTATTAGTTGCGGATTATTATCAGTTTTTTTTATTAAGGCGAAATATAAAAATTTTTGATTATAAGGGTATGTTAATTGTTTTTTTGTTTTTTCGTAACCTCCTTTATTATTAAATTTATAAAATACATACATACAAATGCATAATACAAATTACAAATGTATACTAGTATACTACTGCCCTGGATTGCCTTGTGGCATTGTAAGGCTAAATGTGTTAATTGTAAAACTGTTTATTGTAAATATTTGTAGAACTTGATAACTGGGAGAGGAGGCAGTTATGTTATAAAGAATAGAGAGGTGAAAAAAGAGTTTAAATGGATTCCTGAAAAGAAATAAAATAAAGTTTGAATTCATTATGTCTTTCCAATCGAATATACAAATAGTTAAGTTCGTCTCATAAATTAACGTGGATCATTTCAAAAATTACTTACATATAATACTACTATTAATAAAAATACTTATAAAAATATCTATTTGTAGTATCCCAAGATATAATTGTATATCTCGGGATACAAATATATATTTTTCAGTATAATAATTTCGAAGTTTACAATTTAATTAATCAGTACGTATGTGGATCTTATAGAAATAAGTTGTTAGTGATTCAGCCAGATTGTTGACATTTATTTTTTTCCCTACGCTATTGGCTGAAATAAACATTATTTTGTAGCCACTTATTCATTTACTATTATTATTATTATTTTTTTATGTCTTATATGAAGAAATTAGAATAGTAAGAAAACCAAATAGAGAGGGTGGCAACAGAGTGGAAGGTAATTAGGCCTGACACTTTACCATCGATTAGTAGAAATTTATGAGCGTAATCCAAAATGCCAACGTAATCTCCCCCTTTCACTTTAATCCAGTCTTCCGAACGGCCTATGGACCCTACCAACTTAATAAATTAGAAAACCAATCATCCCAAATTGATTTTAATAAATTTATTAAAACAGATAGTTCAAATTTTAAATATTAAGTAATATGTAATATTTTATAGCTTCAAGAAAAAAAAATGAAAATGAAAAAAAAAAATGTATTTAAATAAAAATATGAAAACATAGTTCATATATAATCTTTGTTAACTTTGAAATATAAATAATTAATACTAGTTGCTACAATGCTAAGCATATTTATCAAATCATCGGTATACAGTTTTGCTTTAATGAGCTTCTTAGCTTAAAAGATTTCATTACAGTTAAGTGTATTCAAAATTTAATTTTATATATACGAATATACATATTCAACGTAAACAGATTTTTTAACATAATTGTTTTTAATTTCTTGGTTAAATTGAAAATTTCCTAAAGCAAAGAATGAAACTGAGGTCAAATGATTTGTTAAAAAAAAAAATTTTTTTTGCATAATAAATATATGTTATAGATTGACGTGAATATCTGAGGTAAAACATATCACTAATTTTTGCTTAGAAAAATAATGATATATTTATTATCAAAATAGATACTGAAAATAAAATCCTTTACTTCAATAGAAAATATTTTTGAAAAAATATGAGATCATAGTAAAATGTTAATTCTGTTAACTTGGCAATATAAAAAATGATACAAGTTCCTACAATGCAGAGCATTTTTTTCAAATCATCGTTACAAAATTGTCGAAGCGTTTCATTGCTTAAACATTTTTATCAGAAATATACTTATTGAACATAAAAGTATATTTTCACATACATTCAATTTTATGTAAACAAATACGCCTTAAATAATAATTATACTTGCAGAAATTAAAATATTCAGAATCCAAAAAAGAAAATCCCGAAGAATGATGAGATGTGAACAGTTATAAAAACGAAATTTCATTCATAATATTTTCTTACATAATTAACAAAGTATATGTTGAAGTGAATTTCTGTGCTAAAATATTTCAATATTTTTTGTATATAACATAACCGAAAAGAATAGACATGTTCATCATCAAAATAGATACTGAAAATAAAGTTCCTTTCAACAAAAGGAAATATTTTTTAAAAAATACATGCAGTATGAATGATAGCTCAAAAATTAATATAGGAGAACTGGTTAGTATGCTGTGTCCAACGCTATAGATTTGGACAGCATTGCTTATTAAATAAATCATCTCTCTCT
>NW_027111402.1:486938-488187 GCF_000696795.3 Halyomorpha halys
TAATAATAATATTAAATATATAAAATGTATTTGCATAATAAAGAAATAACTGGTTGATGTTAATTTATGAGTTAAAATATTTAACTCATCATAAAACAAAGATATATTTTTTATATATATAAGAGTCCACGTGTGTTACAGCTAACTTGGCAACATAAATAATTAATAATAGTTTTTAAAATGCTTTTAATCCTTTTACAAAATTTCAAATGTTTTGCTTTGATCCGAGTAGAGATACATACTTGAAGTTGAATGATCTTTAATTATAAAAATAATATTTCAGATATAACATTTACTTGCATAATATACATTTACAGAAATTTTCGAGCTAGATTATTTAACAGAATTTTGTTTAGTACATATCTGAAAATAGAGACATTGAATATTCAGATAATGAAGTATTTCATAAAAATATGAGAACATAGTCCACATGTAATGTCTGTTGTCGTAGGCAAATAAATGATTTATACAAGTTTCGGCAATGCTAACAATATTTTTCAAATCATCATTTAAAAAAGTTTAGATATTTTTCTTTAATGTGTTTCAGAGCTTAAAAGTTGTTATCAAAATATGTATACAACGATAAATACAAATATATGATTATTTATTATATGCATTCTGAACAAGAAATTACCCAAAGAAGAGAAGTGAAAATGCAAAGGAATGGGCAGTTTTAAGATGAAAACGATATTTCATTCAGTACACTTACTTGCATTGGTACATAATAAGCTGAGGTGGATTTCGGTGCTGAAATATTCAACTTAGTTTTGTTTAAAACTTATTTTAAAATAAAGATATATTATCATTTTAGATACTGAAAATGAAATTCTTTTCTGCAAAAGGTATTCTTTTCAAATCATATTAGATCTTAGAATAATTTCTTCAAACGTAGCCAAATTCCACAATTCCAAGAATATTTTAGCATATATTAATTACCTAATATAAACTTGCTGAACTGGAAATTTCCCAAACCAAAGATGAACACGGAATTGAAATTGGCACTTTTAAGATAAAAATGATATTACATTTGCTTGTAATATAAACATATTAATACAATGCGTTGAATTTATGAGCTAAAAGATTTAATATTTTCTTATTTGAAAAAAAGAGATATATTCATCTCCATCTTAGATGCTGTAAATGAAGTTCTTTTCAGCAAAAGAATATTTTTAAAATGTTTATGACAACTGTGATACGCTGATTATTATTTGTCGTATAAAAATGATGTTTAATTGATTAAGACAGTGTT
>NW_027111402.1:488237-493214 GCF_000696795.3 Halyomorpha halys
TATATATTTATAAACAATCTATACTAGATTGTACTACGCAAAGCATATCTTTATATAAAATATCCATTAATGAGTATCGTTGCTTAAATTTTTTTAATCACAAATACGCATATCCAACCTAACAGTATATGTTCACAAACATTCAATTTTATTTAAACTAATAGGTATAAACAACATAATAGAATATTTCCATAAACTTTTTATAGACTTGCAGAACTGGTAATATTATATCCGAAAAGAAATCTAAAAAAAAACTAATGGAATGCAGTTCTAAGATAAATGATATTTTATTCATAGCATTTACTTGCATTATAAACAGATAATATGTTGGAGTGAATTTCTGAGCTAGTATATTTCACTAATTTTTGCGTAGAACTTAATCGAATTATTTGGACAGCTCATATTTGGACGGCACTGCTCATTCAATAAAGTTCTCTCTTGTATCATTTCATAAAAAATTTTGTCAAAAATATAAATATTTAACATAAAACAATAGTTTTAATACTTATAACATAATGGACAGTTGTTAGATAAAAATGATGTTTCATTCATAACAATTATTTGCATAAAAAAACATAACATGTTGATATGAATTTATGAGCAAAAATATTTAACTAGATTTTGTTTTAGCACTAATTTGAATATAAAGATATATTTATCTTCACTCCTGATAATGAAAATAAAGTTCTTTTCGAAAAAAAAAAATTATATAGACTTAGGATAGCAGAAGAAATATGAGTTGGGAGAAGGAGAAAATGTAGATATTCACTAGAGTAGGAGAAATATTCCGAAGGTCTTTTCCTTACCTGCTCACTATCTCGGGAATTCACCACAATCCTTTCACAGGCCCTCACAGTTTTTTCCCAGAAATTTCCCGGATTTTCCAAGAGCCTTTGGGAAAAACCTTCAATTCAACCCATCGTGGGCGCTTAATTAATTATTTTCTAAAAGTTAATTATATTACTGGAATGTTGGTTAGAGGAGCACTCTTTAATTATTTTATTGGTATTTACCTTTATAGGTTAGGCATGATTACTAATTCTTACTTTTAACAATGTTCTGACAATGCATGCAGTTCCGAGGTAACAACAGGAGACCGTTTTTCCTTAAAACGAGAAATTTAAATAAAAATTGGACGAGAGACTTTCAAACCAACTTGGAAGTTACATAGAAATGAAGCCATGGGATACGTCAGACAGTTGCACTTCATTCTTGCAGACAGAAAAGCTCACCTTATATTGTCTGGAATATTTCACCAAACAATAACCACTGCGATGCAAACAACGCAATTACTACGATTTCAGCTAACCATATTTTTTAATACACAAAGCAATTAAGTAGTATTATAAAATCACCTAGTATTTCGAAAATTTCAAATGACAAGGAAATACCATTATTAAAACCAAATTTTGGTATTAAATCTAGAATATCCTCTTTTCTTATCTATAGATAAAATATACGCGATGATGACCTGGAGGAAGAAATACATGGAGCAGGTTAGTAGAAAAAGTGAAGCCAAAAATACTGGTCTTGTGTGCCTTTCAGAGGTGTGGCTGAGGGGTGGGGGAAAAATACGAGCCAATCACTAGACGCCGTCGGTTTTAGTGTAGATTACGTGGACGTTCCTGTAAACGAGAAACTCCTCTATGTTTATTGCACAATAATGCTGTTGAAATCAAAAGTATGTCTTTGATATGACTTATTGCTATTAAAGTAAAGAAGAGGGGATGTAAAACTTTTTTTGATGAATGAAAATGTATGCAATATCTACGCATGAATACACTTATACACATTTATAATAATAATAATAATAAAGGCCTAAGGAACCCGAAGGTTCGATGCCGATACCACCAAACGCTCTCTGCATACATCCTTCTGGTGATGCCCCTCCAAACCCTATTCCACTAGATCTGTTTTAACACAATACTCCCATCTACGTTTCGGTCTACCCCTCGGACGTTTACCCGTTGGTTCAGTGTTTAGTACCATTTTAGGGATCCGCTCGTTACTAAGCCCTAAAACCATACATGCCCATCTTATACGCCACAATGCTATAACTTCAATTATATTTACCGAGTGTAGGTCCCTTAATTCAGCGTTGTGTAATCTTCTAAATTCTACCGTTAATTCATTCTTTTTCGGTCCGAATATTTTGCGTAATACTTTATTTCCGTATGCACATTTATATATTTTACAAATACAATTATTTTGGAATTTACTATCTGCTTACGCAATGTTCCAATGTGATAGCATGAGAGAGAGAAAATAAAAAATTTACTTCAAATGAATCAAATAAGTGTTGGCCTTGAAACGTCGCCTCTAGCTGCTTTGGCCTGGGGTCGACTTTAATTTTGTTATGGCCCCACATAATAAAAAATTGACCTTCCCACTAAGGTTGGTAAAGGATGGTTACCTGTAGATAACCCCTCCTCCATGTCAGAAATTATCAGAAAAGAAAAAAAAATATTTTGAGTCGATCGTATGGGTTAGTGGCAGTAGATAGTGCTCGCGTCAAAGGACTGGTTGGATTATTTTATATTTAACTTTATAAATATTTTGCTTCCTTTCGTGGGCGTGGCCTTTTTCAATGGCATTATTTCTTCATTAATCTTTTTAAAAATAATTTGTATTCAACTCAGAGGCCAAATGATTAGATGCCAATCCCCAGGTTATTTGGTTAATCGCAGTGTAGTAGTTTTGTGGCTACCGTATGAAAGATTGTTTTTTTTTGTAAACATAGGTATGTATTAATACGAATAATATTATATAAACTCGTATGTATCTACGTACGTGTACACATAATATACATATTCATATGTGGAATAGTTATATTGAATACAATATAATAATTAAGTCTGTATACAGTTGAAGGGCTTGATGGTTCATGCTGGGAACATGGAGCAAGTCCACAAAGGCAGTCAGTGTCAATAAGTCCTAGTGAGTCGGCCGTCATCACGGCACTCAGTAGATTATTTTTACTGCATTACAGCTAATCCCACTGTAGAAGGTACTAGCAGTACAGTACACAACCCATATTACTACGCACCTAGAACCAGCGCCCGGCGACAAGAGATTCTGAGTTCAAGGCTCGGTACCACAAACTATTTTATTATATTAATAATTAATTTTAATTTTTAAAATTTAAAATTTTTTTTTTTCATATTTATTATTTAATACTTTTTCCAGTAATGTTCAATTTTTTATTATCAGTTCTTTTTTTTTTTTAGTAAATAGTGCGTTTTAAGAAATATTTTATTGTATCTTTTTATTCAAGAAGTGATGTTTTATTATTTTTTGTTTTTTGAGGAAATGCATCCGTTTTATTTGATATTATATTATCTCCTCTTTAGCCAGCAAATGTTCTTGATACTAAATCTTAATTATTGTAGCAATTTACTTCAGATTGAAAATATTGTGTAAGAATGTATCTATTACAGTAGCTAGCTCGATTTTTTTAGAAAATCGACTCATGCAGAGTACATCTCTAGTACCCGTAGAGAAACACAGAGAAATAGTATGCAACTCCAGCAATATGTTCGCTAATTTCAATTTTTGCAAGAGATGATGCATAATAGAAAATTATTTAAAAAACACCATGTGCAATCGTAATGTTGTCGAACTCCTTTAACCGAAAAAGTGTAAAAAAAAAAAAAATAAATAAAAAGCCGTTAAATAACAGTAATAATTCATTATAACCTAAACCCTTTATATCTCACATTGAATTGGAGTCTCAAATAATAATGAAATTTTCGTTCCTGAAGATGGCATAAATGTTTAACATATTATTTATAAATTCAAATCGGTTAAATAAACCTGTCTTTAAATCTAAAAGAAAAAAGTTGACTATTGTCATATTGTAGACCCTGTAGCTAAAACAAATGTGAATGCTTAATTAATCAACAACAAACAGATGGTAACGTGGTAACAACAGAGATATAGAAGATAATTTGAGTCGAGTGATAGTTAATACGAAAGATCTGCTATGATAGAAAATTTCCTATCACAAACTAGAACCAACCAGTGATTCTTATAGGATAAATCGGTTAAGTGGTTTTCGTCTCTCAGGTTTCACCTGTACTTGGCACACGAACACTGTCACGTTTCGTCCAGACATTTTTCCGTTCCTTGCCTTTATGTTCGATTACACGTACTTCCACAATAGAATCCTAATATACTGAAGGACCTGTGGTGTATTGAAAAAGATTTCCGTAATCTACAGCCTAAGTGGATTAATGGATGGTCTTTGTGGAAGAGGCTCCCGTGAGGAAAATGGCAAGAGTAAATCCGAGACAGTCATTTCTAAGAAAGCCCTTCCTCTTTCCGAAGAAAGGAAAAATAATTACTGAGGAGGCAGGCCATCTTACAAAGGCAAGCTCTGGAGGAACCTAATAACTCAACGGCTTTACGAGATCTCTCATCAAGAAATTTCTTTTTTTACAAACATTATACCCAGTATTTCTTTAAATATGTAAAGCCACCAAAACATTGTGACTAAATATTAATATTTATATGTTTTCTTTATGATATATATTTTATCGATAATTCAAGAATCAATGCTTATAACCACTACTACAAACACGTTCAAACTAAATGTATCGTCAGTTTCGCAAGAAACCATAAATACGATCAAGTTAGAGACCAATATGCATTATTTAAATATGTTGATGACATTTTCTGCGTTATAAAAGAGACAGATAAAGATAAGATGCTTGAATATTTAAATGATTATCACGAGAGATTAAAATTTATAATGTAAATAGAAAAAGAAGGCAAGTTAAGATTCCTGGACATGTTAGGAATGAGACAAGAAGATACATTATTAACAGAATGGACAAAAAAGGAAACATCGAGTAATATCATTTTAAATTATTAATCCTGCCATCCTATTCACATGAAATTCAATGCTATTAATGACTTTTTTAATAAGGCAATAAAAATAATGGATGAAATTAGATTGATGAAAATAAAGGAAAAATT
>NW_027111402.1:495789-496202 GCF_000696795.3 Halyomorpha halys
GGACTAAACCACCATTATTATGAAATTTTAAGCAAAATAAATATGTAATTATTATGATTTATGATAGATAAATAAATGCTCAAATCCTTAAATTGTACAAATGTATATATGGAATAAATATACACTAATAAAAGTATGAATAGATGAGGAATTGAAAAAGGAAATGACATCAATATTGAAGGTAGGGCCAAAGAAATCAGTGTATAGTTGAAGGAAATAATGTAATTGTTATATAAAAATAGAAAAAAAAACTTTTTGTTGGTGGTATCCTTGAGAATGGTCTGAGGGTCGAAACGTTGGACAAATTTTAAAGAATAAAAATTGAGAGAAAAAACGGATCAAATATGTTTTAAATTAAGAATAAACTAAACCACTCTCAAACAAGCATATATAAAATAATTAATCTATTAAAA
>NW_027111402.1:501862-510656 GCF_000696795.3 Halyomorpha halys
TTTTAACTAAAGGAAATTTTTTTTATGTGATAATGGAAATTATCAGTTACTTAATAATTTAATCTAAAACAAACAGAAAAATAATAAAGCAATGACATTATTGACATGGCTATGGAACATTATCATAGAAAAATCAATATGAAAAAAATCTATATAGACAATATATTCAATGAAAATTAATATTAAAGCTTCAGAAAATAAATATAATAAAAAAAAAATAGTACTTACATGATTTTTTTTGTATTGGACTATAAATAAAACTCTTTTTAAGAAAGTTAAATATTTAAAACAAAAATATTCCATAAGTTTGTTATTGAATAACTTTTCAGAACGGATTATTATGAAAATTTACTGCAATGTTAAGTAGTATATTATTAAAATTCTATATGATTCGGTTTCAAAAGTCTTAGTTTTTAAAAGGATCTTAAGTCATATAGCATATCTTTATTGTAAATATTAATGAAAATTTTTTATTTGGTAATGTAAATTATATACTGTTATCAAATAACTTATTTCAAATTAAAAAAAAAATAATAAACTTCTAATATCATAAGGGAAAAACAATAAACTGTAGTACATTATTAAAGTATAATAAATATTAAAAAAAAAAACAATAAACAATTCATGCAATGAAAATTAATATTGCAGCATATATTATAAAAATATATAACATATATAATAAACAAAATTAAATACTATAAATTAAGATATTTTAAAGGAAATTAAGCACTTAACAAAAAACATGAGCTCTTTCTTCTTTATAATTTTTTGCTAGATTAGCATAAGAAATAAGTAAAACTAAGTCCTCATATGCTAAGGATATTATTCGAATATAATATAACAGAGTTTATAACTTTTGTCAGTTAAATGATTTTTTTTTAAACGTATATAAGTGTTTAGTGCAAACAAATCTTTTAAAAAACATTTTATAATGTTTAAAGCAAAATTCTTTAGGATTTACAAAAAAACAACGGACTGGAATCGGAAGTTTTGAGGTTAAAGCGAAAATTTAATCCTGGAAAAATGCTTTTTATAACATTTTTTTGCATGTTTAAATAAAGTAACAAATCATAAGTTTCTGATCTAAAGCATTTCCCTCGTATTAATAATTTGCAATGTGCTTTGAGGTAAACAAATGTATTTTCAGCTGGGCATTGACTTTATTTTTTTGGAAATCTAGCAGGAGAAAACGACGTACGATAGTAACTAGTATTAACAGACTATTTTCTTTAATTATTTCACTATATAATACATTAATTTAATTCAATTTGTAAAAGTAAACATTTTAATAATGCTATTGTGTTAACAAAACCTGTAAGTGAAGGCCCGTAAGTTAAATATCATTCAATTTTATAAGTAAAATATTTTTTCTTCAATATGATGAATAAAGCTGAAGGTTTAATAATAAGAAGAAGAAAATATGGTATTTCACAATCTGACACAATCTGTCCGAAATGACTGGATCAGGGAGGTAAGCCCAGTGCTGGATACTCTGGAGAGGAGGCAGTTGAGATGGTATATGCATGTCTGTCGGATGGACCACCACAGAGACCCAATCAAAACACTGTAGGTGAGGCCAGTGGAGAGAAGACCAAGAGCGACCCAGAACCACACATGCCAGCCAAATGGAAAGAATCGGAAGGCAAAGAAGGAAGAACCTGAGAAAATGAGGAGCCTTGGATAGGAGCGCATGGAACCGACGGTTGGAAATCAATACAGATGGATCAAAATCAGACCAATCAGCAGCATCACCCTTCGTAACTAATGACTCAACGTACAAAATAAAATTTCACAAACTATGCAACATATTCACTGCCGAACAAAACGCAATAACAGCAGCACTTCACTTCTGTTTGTCTTTGAACCACACCAATATAACAATAAATACAGACTCATTAAGCTCGTTAAAAGGTTTAGATTTTTTGTCCAGAGCATCCGAAAATTTCCTGCATCCATTTTATTTAAACACTCTACTCAATATGGGTATATCAGTTACATTTATATGGATTCCAAGTCCTGTAGGAACCGCAGGGAATGAACTGGCCGCGAAGCACTCGCGCTTCCGGGACGGGGTAAAGCCATTTTAACTTCAACAGAAATGGGCAAACCTCTTGGAAAGGAAGCTAAAGATAAATGGAAATCTTTGTGGAGTGAAAGCCCAAGGAGTAAACTGAAGATTATTAAAACCGAAGTCAAGCCCTGCGGTACCTTCAGCCGCAAATGCCGTAGAGAGGAGGTCGTGCTGACCAGGCTGAAAATAGGTCACACGAGGCTCACCCACTCCTATCTTATTTCTAAAGAAACGCCACCAAACTGCTAGTGTTGCCACAACAATTTGACAATCAGTCATATTTTTCAATAATGCCCATATTTCACACTACACCTCAATAGCTTAGGATTAAACCCAGATATTTCAAAAATCCTCGGAGACGATGATAAAACAATAGATTTGCTGACAAAAATATAACATTGAACGGGGAAAAATAATAATAATAAATAATCAAATTAAAAAATAAATAAAATCTAACAAAAGTAAACAAAATTAAAGGGGGTATGAATGGTGTTGATGACAACGCCACGTGTTCAGCGCCAGTAAACAAAAACAAACTAGGGAATCTGAGGATAGCAGCATATGGAACCGAAGGTTGGAAGCACCCCCACGTTGAAAGGCATATGAGTGGAAGAAAAAGAAGAAGGTATTTATCTAATCAGTAAAAGTGGATAATAAACGAGATCGGCATTAAAATAAAAAATTAATTACTGTAATCGTTCTAGTAAAACATGAAAATATTAAAAAAGGAAAAATTACTAATTGTTTTCAATTTATAATTATTAATAAGAACAATATATTATAAAGTTAGAGAATATACGGTTCCATAATGATAATCATGTATAGTTTCAACTAAAAAGGTAATAATGTGTCCGAAACGTGGTGTTAGGACATATTTAATAAATTAGAAAGATATATATATGTTTTTATTTTATTAATTTAAGAAAATCATTTACTGAAATGGTTATTAAAACTTTTAAATGTTTAGCTATCAAGGAAGCGGTGAAATATGGGCAATACTGGTTGGTGTATAATTCATTTACTGTTTATAAAAACTAGAAAAAGTGAATCTTATAGATTCCCTCCTATTATTTTTATGTTTAAAATTATCCTATTTAATATTTTGTACAATCTTGATAGATTGTGACGTGTCGTAATATACCAATACTCCGTTTATATTCAAGTTTATTATCTTCATAATAATCGCTTCAGGATATATTTTTTTTAAACGAAATTTGTTGATTTCAACTATTTTTGTCGAATACATTGTGAATTTTAAAAAATTTCTCTTAGAGAGCCATATGAAAAAGTTAATGTTGCTGGAAATCAGATATTTTTACGAAAAAAATTTATTATTCTTAATTTTTAATATAAACATTCTTGCGGTTTTGTAACGTCACGAATTGTGTGACATTGAATTCAAGATACAAATAAGGAGTTTAGCTGTATGTTTTTTTTTCCTTCACAGACCTACACTGAAACGAAAACACTATCAATGGAGCTGAAAAACATTAGGTAATAGAAATATTTTCAGATCATTTAAAAATATTTAACTAGGAGTGCACTGCTAGACTGCTATCAGATTATATTCCACTACAACCCATGAAGGGTTAGGGATGCAGTAAGGAAGTATTATTACTAGAACCAACGGTTGTGCAAGGAGGTGATTTGGTTAGAGCCACGGTCGACTGCCGAATTTTTACCCACTTAAAGGAATCCACTTCATGAGGTTGGGTGGAGAACCCCAGAGGCCTGACTCAATGGCTACAGGTAACAGATAATAATTATCCACCACAGCCGGATTAGAACCCAGGTCCTTGGAATTAGTTACATCCAATAAATATTATAAAAACTCAATAAAATAAAATTTTATTTTGTTTAAAATTTATTTCAGTCGAATATTTGCATTTTGGAACAGTAAGTTTTAATCATAAAATAAAAGAAAACTTAAGTGTTACAGCTTCAAAATTATATTAGAAAGCTTACCTCTTTGTTGTTACATTTCTTATAATCAAGGAATGTTTTTTCATACTTTTTCTTTAAGCTTCTTACCTATAAAACAAAAACATATTTAGAACAGAAGAATTATTTTTTTGTGTACTTTACTCTAATGTATATAAATAACGAAAATTTATTACTGAACTTGGCTTCAAATTCTTTATTTTTATTTAATAATATTTTGAAACTTTATTTAATTGGACAACAAACAGCATAATTTAGCAAAATTTATCAATAATTTAAGCAGTAATTTCCCAATTTGATGAAATTTACTGTAGTTGGGTTTATTAAATATGATATTAATTTCAATACATTCCAGATTTAGATTAAATATGTACGATATTCTTATATATGGAAAACACGAGTATATCTTATAAAAATTGGTAATTTAGGATTTCCCAGGATGAAAACTTTGTTCATGTCAAGAATACAACAATTTTAATAAAAGATCACGAAGCCGTAAGAATCGGAAGGTCTCGGCTTTTTCCGAATCGAACTCTTGTCTTTATTTTTCCTATATTCTGCTTTAGTTATTTTTACATTTAGTTAATATCTTGTATTTATCCATTGTATATTATTGCTAACAATTAGAACTATTTTTTTGGCATAAACAAAATTATAACAACATTAGAGGTAGATTTTTTATTTAATTTTACCAGCCTTGTCGAACTTTTTCAATAAGGATAATACTTAACTGATATTATAGAACATTTAATTTTACATTTATTGCATTATTATTGGTATAATTATAATTTCAATTTCATACGACTTTTAGTTTTTGAGCTGTTCATACGCAAGGGCACAAACAAATCTACACACTGACAATTTTTGAGAAATGGTTATTAGGGATCGGAAACCTCAAAACTTATTTTTCGGTCGGGATTTTCCAATTTTTCAATTCGTATATAGGTAAATGAAATTATTTAGGAGAGTACTTAGCGAGAGTATAAAGTTCTTGTAAAAGTTACATTAAAAAATGAACAAAAGAAAATTGAAATCAATCACTCATGTTTAAGACATTGGTAAAATTAATGTAGAAACTAGAGGATGAAATAATAAAAATAAATAATTATAATATTTTTTTTGTTTTTATAATAATTTCGGTAAATTATTTTTTAGATATGTCAGTCTTCAATTAGTTATTATTTTATTGTTACTTTCGATTAGTATTTAATTTTAAACCACCTATAATTTAAAAAAATATTAATCTTATTTCAAATTGAATATTTAAGTAAGTTTTCAAACTAGCGTGACCTTTACGGAAATAATTTGAGCCGTTGAGAGCATGATTGAGACATCAAAATTAATTATTATAACAATAACATTCAAAAAATTACTTTTTAATTACAATTAAATAATAATAAACCAGCTTTAAAAAAATATATAAATCTTACCCTGAAGTTTTGATTGACTCAAGACTAAAGGTTTGAGATTACTAATCCTTCTCTCTACAATTCAGTTATTTGGCAAATGTCGGAAATATTATTATTATTATTATTATTATTATTATTATTAATATTATTATTATTATTAATATTATTCGAACAAACTGCCGATGATTTAATTATGTGTTATTCCTGAAATTATCTTTATATTTAATAAAATTAAATGTGGCCATATATACTATCTTAGGTGATAATTAATATACTTACAGTTAGATGATATCAATTAATATCAACATGGAAGTGTAATCAAGGACCATATCGCGCTCACTGCCAAAGGTCTTATGAAATGTTCTCGTTTACGGAGAAAGAATTAGGAATATTATCTTTGAACCTTACCAACAGAAAAGGTATTAAGTACTTCACAATATAACAACTAATATAAACATGTCTAGGCAGATATTTTTACTTATAGTACAAGAGCCAGGGCGATAAAAAAAAAAACAGTTATTTCACCCTAATTGTTTATTACTTTAGTCAAAACTATATATAATTAGTAGTCTAAATTCGTTAGTCTGCCAAGTGTAGTTAGGGAAGGAAATAAAAGATGGCCGCTGTTTCGAAACATAAAAAAATAATAATTTTTCATTCCGAGCTTTATATCTTTAAAACTACCAACAACACTAGAAAACCTAAGTTACTATCATTCAAGGAAGAGTAAATTTTCTAAAATATGAGCCCCAATAGAATTATATACGTTTAACAGTCCGAGAAATAGCTTTTTAAAAAGCTCATTTTATGAAAAATCAGTAGTTAGTGAATTTATTTTGAGAAATCTGTATCTCAGGAATCATTAGATGTATAGATGTCTTCCAGCCCTCAAATTAAAGCTAGTTAAATGTACTATTTTTTTTTATAATTTATAACTTATATCTTTCTTTGTAAGAGTAGTATTTTTAATGTTTTTGACAAAATAAATTTACAAAATATTAATTTCTAGTTGTTCGAATTGTTGTTTTTGAAAAAATAAATTTCAGGAACCATAAGACGTACATATGTCTGCCAGCATTCTGAATTAAGGCAATTTAATGTACTATAAAGTAGTTGATGACATGTATATTGGTGGGGGTAGTAGTTTTTATGATATTCACATATGAATATAACTTTTGCACATGAAATTTTGTCTGAACTACTATAAATCAATTTATTTGGGTAAATATCATAAAAATATTACTTCTACGAAAATAAAGATCATAATCTACTTTATAGCACATTAAACTAACTTTAATTACAGTGCTAATAGACATCTGTACGTCGAATCATTTCTGAGATATATATCACTGAAATAAATTTAATACCTTCTGATTTTTCAGTACATTTTTTTATGAATTATAACTATTTAAAAAGCTATATCTCGAGAACTATTAGGCTCATATTTTAGAAAATTTACTCAACATTAAATGATGTATTCTTAAGTTTTTTATTGTTGTTAGTTTTAAAGATATTGAGCTCTGAATGAATTTTTTTTTTTATGTTTTGAAACAGCCGCTTTCTTTTTTTCATTCCACCTATACTTGGCAGACTAATCAATTTCGACTAGTAATTATATATAATTTTCAATGATGTAATCAGAAATTGGGGTGAAATAACTGCCTTTTTCTCCTCTAGGGCTCTTGTAATATTACTCAATATTACTTTAGGAAAGCATTATATCACAAATTTTCCAAGTGCAATTTTTAATTTATCTATATTTTGTTTTTGAGTTTCAGAGTCTAATAAGTCCATACAAAGAACTTTCGGTCATCAGTCTATGTCTAGGTGCCACGATTATCTCTTGAATGGTTACTCTGAGTTTTTTTTGTTTTAGTTTATTTGGAAGGTTTTATCGAAGCTCTTAAGTTTTGGGTAGATTAGTGAAGTTGTGAATGAAATTATGTTTTTGGATGTTTGAGTAAAAAATTTAAGGCTTCAGTGAGGCAAAAATATTATTTTTTTGGAAGAATGTTGATTGGCATTATAAAAAAGGAAGATGGTTTTCGCGCCCAATTAGCATGCTTTCATCAGGGCTAAAAAATATACGAAAATCTAAAATAATTTTACAAAGTAACAGAATATATAACATGAAATAAAAGTAAACTAAGTTCTGGCTAAACTTTCCAACCTCCCAAACCCACTTATTTCTAACCTAGATTCTTCATTACCTGATAATTCTCCTAGGCCTCTGAAAAGAAGATGGTCCCGAGATCTTCTCATCTAGAAATGTTATTGGAGTTCTATCAATGGGTAGATCCTCCACATGTTTGATTCATGTCAATTTATAACTTACAGCAAAGTTACAAGTTGTATATATTTTTATACAGTTGTAAATAACCACAAATAAATTATAAAAAAAAAAGTTGTGGCTAAGTATTATGTGAAAATTTATATAATAATGAACAGATAAAATTAAAGAAAGTAAAATTAAGACGTAGAGGGAATAGTATAAATAAACAAGAATTACATTACAGTATTAGAGAAATAATAAAAACGAAAATAATAACAAATAAAACAGTCTATAAAAAAATACAGTACAAACTAAAAAATGGAAAATAAGGAAAAAATAAAGGTAATAATAAAATTAATTGTATTTTAATACGATTATACAAAAAAAAAAAAACAATATTTTTTTCTGGTCTGCTAGGCAACTCGGATGCGTGTCAAATATGTTTCGACCAAGTATAAAAGAACAATTTTCATTGAAATCGGTGATCCTAACTGTGTACCCTCGTCTTGTAGGTATCATCCTCACTGAAATAGATCAGCAATGCTGAATTTTCAAAAAATCTTCTCCCAAAGTATCTTTAATTTTGCTCATTTGAAATAACTAACCAGTTCTAATCATTATATAGTAATAAAGTCAATATATTACAGATTTTTATGAATAAATAGTGGAGAAAAACAGGATCAAGGCCGATCAATGTTGTACTTTTGGCAAAGACAAAGTTGATATCAGTTATTCCCATCTCGAGAAACCCTTAACTAGTAATTTTCATAGCAACAAAAAATAAAAGTTGTATGTTATAAAAAAGAGTCAAAATTTTTTTTTTCTAATACCTTTGATTTTTGTTGTTAGAAACAAATAACAATCTTGCAATTTTCAAGTAAAACAATCGATAGGTATGAAATAATTTGTTAATTGGGAATTGTCCCGTTTGTTTGTTTGTTTGGTTGTTTAGTGGCGCCAAACTTCATTGGTCATCAACGCCATTTATATTTTATTTAATTTTGCTAATATTCGTTAAATTATATTTATTTTTAATTTTTTAATTTTTTTTTCTTCCGATCAAGTTATATTTTTGTCAGTAAATTTTGTGATTTTAAAAAC
>NW_027111402.1:510706-516017 GCF_000696795.3 Halyomorpha halys
AAAAAAAAAAAAAACGTTGTGGCTAAGTATGATTATGTGAAAATTTATATAATAATTTATATAATAATGAACAGATTAAATTAAAGAAAGTAAAATTAAGACGTACATGGAATGGTATAGATAAACAAGAATTACATAACAGTATTAGGGAAATAATAAAAACGAAAATAATAACAAATAAAACAGTGTATAAAAAAATACAGTACACACTAAAAAATGGAAAATAAGGAAAAAATAAAGGTAATAATAAAATTAATTGTATTTTAATACGATTAAAAAAAAAAAAAAACAAATAACAAAACACAATATTTTTTTCTAGTCTGCTAGGCAACTCGGAAGCGTGTCAAATATGTTTCGACCAAGTATCAAAGAACAATTTTCATTGAAATCGGTGATCCTAAGTGTGTACCCTCGTCTTGTACGTATCATCCTCACTGAAATAGATCAACAATGTTGAATTTTCAAAAACTCTTCTCCCAAAGTATCTTTAATTTTGTTCATTTGAAAAAACTAACCAGTTCTAATCTTTCATAGTAATAAAGAATGGATTAAGTCAATATATTACAGTTTTTTATGAATAAATAGTGGAGAAAAAAAGGATCAAGGCCGATCAATGTTGTACTTTTGGCAAAGACAAAGTTGATATCAGTTATCCCCATCTAGAGAAACCCTTAACTAGTAATTTTCATAGCCACAAAAAATAAAAGTTTTATGTTATAAAAAAGAGTCAAAAAAATTTGTTTTCTAGTACCTTTGATTTTTGTTGTTAGAGACAAATAACCATCTTGCAATTTTCCTAGTAAAACAATCGATAGGTATGAAATAATTTGTTAATTGGGAATTGTCCCGTTTCCATGGTTCTTATGACAATAGTCAGATTTTAATAATAATAATGAAGGCTTAACGAACCCGAAGGTTCGATGCCTCTATCAGTACACGCTCTTTGTATACATCCTTCTAGTGATGCCCCGCTAAACCTAATTCTACTAAATCAGTTTTAACGCAATCCTCCATCTACGCTTCGGTCTACCCCTCGGACGTTTACCCGTCGGTTCATTGTTTATTAACATTTTAGGGATCCGCTCGTTACTAAGCCCTACAACCTTACAAGCCCATCTTATACGCCGCAATGTTATAACTTAATTATATTTACCGGGCGTAGGCCCCTAAATTCATCATTGTGTAATCTTCTAAATTCTCCCATTAATTTATCCTTTTTCGGTCTGAATATTTTGCGTAGTACTTTATTTTCGAAAACCTTAAGACACTGTTCATCCTTTAGTTGTCAGATTTTACATTGACTTATCTATATATGAAACATATTTTTATCTTGAATAATAATGAAATTGCTGTTTTAAAACGAGGTACGAGACTAATTTCTTCTCTTAGTAGGGTAAAGTAAGTGAAAATTGTGTGGTTAGCACAACGCAACAGAGTTTTTTTATGTTACGGTCTCTTTGAGGTTTAATCGCGCATCGCACCACGATCCTTACAAGTATATATTTATGAGACAAGATAAGAAAGACTGCACCAAAGAGCAGGAATGGTTGTTTTTTTTTTAGTACTTAAATTAAATATTAAAATAAAACAAAAAAAATCTGTACCGCTACAATCCATCAGTCAGGGATGTATTACTTTTTAAGGAAGTACTGTTTTTAAACCGACGGTTGTGCAACGAGGTGATTTGGTCAGAATCACGATTTTTCCCCAACAAAGGGAAATTACTCATTACTCATTACTACCTTTATGAGGCTGCGTGGATCTCGGAGGATTCTCAAACCCACAGAGTTGACTCACGACTACAGTAGCAGAATAAATAATTATCCGCCACAGCCGGACTTGATCCCCGGTTCTTCGAGTTAGTAGTTCAGAGCCTTACCAATGAGTCACTTAATTATATATATAATTAACATTAATTATGGATCTAGGTAATATTTAAAAAATATAAAAGAGTGCATGTCCTAGAATAAAGTAATTAAAAAAAAAAATTATACATTTTAGGACCAGAAAGAATTCGAAATAAAAATCGTATTAAGAGCACACCATTATCAACAAAACTAATGAACGTAGTTAGAAATTTAACATTCTTCATATCCATACAACATTCATTTACCTAAGAGCTCCACCCCTGTTATCTTTCTAAACTAATTTTAAGTTAATAAGCTTGAAAACACTTGCCCTATTCCCATAGTTCATCTTTAGTAGCCCCAAACTCCAAACAACAATTTTCCATAACTCCTTCCTTATTCAGTGCATCACTTTATGAACCACCATCTTAACTATTACCTAGCAACAGCTTCTACTTATTCCGAAATCGATATAAGCTTATCACAGCGTATATAAAATAAGAAAAAAGTTCAAACTTGATCTAAAATTTTATATAAGATGAATTTAAGTTTTAAAAATTAATTTTGACGTTAATTAGTTAGTGATATCACATGAAATAAAGCTTCAAAGACCACGTTTCATTGTTTTGTTTTTTTTATAATTACTATTATTCGTGTTGTTTTTCTGTGTTTTGTTTTGTTTCTTTTAGTTATTACTTTGTTTCTCTTTAATATTTTGTTATTATTTAAAATACCTGTAAACATGGTTTAGATATGTTATAATCGCTCTATTACTAATGATCGTACATGCACGCTTTGAAATAAATAAAAACAGTATATATTATTCGGACAGCTGTTTGGGACCTGTATGAAGATGTCACACTTCAGGTCAGGCCTGAAATCGTAGTTATGTGTAAACGTTATTCATGTAAAAATATACTTTATAATATACTACTGAGGATACTTGAGGATGTTTAGTTAATTACTATTAAAAAAATTCATAAACATCACAATAATCAGATTTTTCTAAAGGATGTATCTCTATATATAACTATTTCCAGAAAATAAATATACCCTCATCCTCCCATCTATTTAACGACGTTTCAGACTCACTGTCCATTTTCAAATCAATACCTAAAAAATAACAGAAAATCATCAACAATTTCAACATTATTCTATATACATCAATTCAATTTTTGTTTAAATTTATGATGAGAAAATCACAAACAAAAAATATTTGCCTTTCTGTTACTATAAAAATTTGTATTTTAAGATTCCTCAAAGTGATAATATGATAATAAAACCTATCTGGTATAAAAGACCACTAAATTGCTCAATGATTCACAGAGTTTGATCAAAATGATTATAGCCATTTTGGAGAAAACCGAAAAAAGTGAAAAATCGATTTTATAAAGTGGCAATTTCGGTTGGACGTTTTTTAGCAGACAAGTTGCTGTTATTAAAGATATCCATCTGAAATAATTATATTTACAGTTCCGTACGACTTTTCGTTTTTGAGCTAGAATTTTTACAAACAGACATGCAGCTCATTTTACAAAACAAGATTTTTTGGACTTACATGACCTCGAAACATGAGTTTTCATCGAAAACTTGAGTTTGAAATTTTTCACACGATCAAAACACTTTCGTTTACTTGATAGTTCATATATGAGTAATGGAAAGTAAAATATTGTGGAAAGAATAAATTAAAAGCATGGTATAAATAATTTAAATGGTCACTATGCACACATTTTAAATAGAATACAATTAAAATAACTATAGAAAAGAAAAATAATAAATACAAATAATTCCCAATAAACCATAAAATAGCAAAAAAGAGAAATAATTATTTATCAATAATTGTATAGATGAAATGAATTTTTATACAGAAAAGTTAATGAAGATGAATTTTTATATTTTACCTTTATTTACTTGGATAGAATGAAGTACTAAAGAGAATATAGGAGCAATCGAGAAAGATCGGGCGGTATCGGTCTCGGATTTTCCCGTTGGAATCGGATAGGTCTATTTTTCCGCCTTCAGTTCATAAAATTATTTAATCTTCTTAAACTGTCCGTTGTTTTTTTTTATTATAGCTACCAATGAAAACTGTTTTTTTTTTTTTTTCAAATAAACAAAGTTAAAGGCATTTTGAGAAAATTAATCATTGAAGCCCTATCAGACTATTTCAACGAGGTGAGAATCTAGGTTTTATTAAAGACTATATAATTGTGCATTGATCAAAAAAATGTTTTCTATAATACGGCACTATCGGTCGGTCAATTTTAGCGAAAATTATATCACACCACAGGCACATATCCACCTTTAAAAAATTCTGTTTTGTACTTCTCAGTTTTGAGCTGTTTCACATATACGCTGACACACGTATCATTTTATTTCGTTATTTGGACTCTGGGAGCCTCAAATCATCTATTTCTGTCGAAAACTCTTATACAAATTATTCCACGATCGCGATAAGTCTCCTTACTAAATGCAATATATATGTTATATTGTATATCTAGGTTGGTGAAAATAAAAGTAGTGACTTCAATTTTCAACGGGGAGACTAAGAAAAGAAAAAATGATTTTAGAAAAAATTCGTTTATCTTAATATGGTCTAAATCGATCTAAGGTCATTTTCAAATTTTATATTAATATGTTATAAAAATTAATGTGAAAAATTCCCTTGAGAATTGACTGACGAAGTTTGAATGATATAAATGTTTCAGTTGATTTATTAACTGTACCCAACCAGAAGAAATTAATTAATTTTGGTCATAGTAGTAAGTCAATGTAGAACATTAGAGTTCTCCATTAGGGAAATTACAGTTGCTTCCAGAATTCCTAACTAATCCCAGTACAAACTAACTATAAGAGAAATAAAGCATAAAAGGGGGAGTATTGTGGTGAGGAAAGTGCCATTCCCAACGGAGCAAGGAAGTGCTAATAATTAGAGAGCAACGTGGCCATCTCGGCTAGCAGCTAGCACATAGGCCAATGTGTTAATGGGGAAATGTTTGCTCAAGTTAAGAGCAAGTTTGCTGTTGTGTCCACTCACTTTGACGTAGTGCTCAATCCAATCAATCATTCCGACGGGAACGGGATGGTCATCACGGAATGATGAGAGCTGAATAAATTATAATTACTCCTGGATAATAAATTAATACTGTGCCTTATTCATCTTTTTATTAAAACATACCGAGTGCTTCAGGATTGTGTCCAAATTGAAAATATAAATCAAGGATCTCAGAACAAGAAACAAATTCCACTGGCGCTTCGTTCGTTGTCTACTTCTAATGATTATTCTAAGTGGAATACTGGAAGATTAATGATTGACCGTGTGTAAAGATGAAAGGAATATGGTCCGGGTGCGGTAAAAAAAAAAAACTCAAATAGTAGAAATATACTATTTTAATGAGCCAACGTTTCGCCCCACGTTGCAGGGCTTCTTCAGGGCTAAAAAAAGATACAAACACATAGTTACA
>NW_027111402.1:517371-520463 GCF_000696795.3 Halyomorpha halys
GGGATTGGAGTAACACGGTTAATGTAATTTTATTATTGTAATATGATTATTCTAAGATTCTATAAGTAGAAGTAAAAAAAAGTTAGGGAACGCATACTTTTAAATCTATCCTATAAGGAAATTTTTTTTTAAAATTCCCCAAATTTGTATTTTATCAATTAACCAATCAAAGAATAAATATACAAAGCAGTAATGAGTGCTAGAAAATAATAGAATTTACTGATGATTTCCAATAATGTTGAAGAACATATGTAATAACAATAATAATGTGAACCGCATCAAACATGAAGGGTCAGGGATTCAGCACTTTGTAAGGAACTACTGTTTTTTTGAACAATGGATATACAAGGAGGTGATTATTTCAAGATCACGCGCAACCACCAGATTCTTCCCTAATTAAGGGTATCCACTTGATAGAGCCTGGGTGTACCTCAGGAGGGCTTCCGAATACACAGGGTTGACGGCTACAGTAGCAGTATAAATAATTATCTGCCAAAGCCGGACTTAAACCCGGATTCTTGGAGTTATTACTGCAGTACCTAATAAATAGATAAAAGAATTTTTATCTTCCATGACATATTTAAATAACCTAGCAGAAGGAACAAATAATTGATAAATTAGTGTTTTCAGCGCACTTACTCAGCATCCACTGGCTCATTACCTGTGACGCATTGTGCAAGGATCTCAAAGAACCCTGCTCTACCCTGCTAACCCTACTCTAAAGAACACCTTACACGTGAGGGATAGAGTGGGCTCGGGGATCCTCAGGTCGATATTGTATAAGAGAGTATAAATATGACTAGTGAATATTTTTTATTTTATTTAGAAAAAGCATTTATTTATTTTTATGTATTTTTTTTCATTTATCAGTTTATTTATGTACTTATTTTATTTATTTTTTAAATTTAAATATGAATGTGATCAGGTATCACTATTACCTATTGCCCAACTATGTTATTGCAGATTGTAATATTTCTCAATAAATGAAGTTTTGAAATTAAAAAAAAAATTGATAAATATTTGAACATAAAAATTTTATGTTCAAATATTTATCAATTTTTTTTTACTGTTAAGTTATGTTTAATATAACAGTTAACTCTGGTCAAACGTTATATGAATCGGCTCTACGTCGACATACGTGCAATTTGATCATAAAACTATTACTTTTTTGAAAATTAATTAATACTCTATTAAACCAAATAAATAATTTTTGCAAGATAGTACATAATAACTGTTATATAACGCTAAACTAGAAATAGTGGCTATAAAAACCAATTTACTTCTATTAATAATTATACTATTAATGCTGTAATCAAATAAATCATTTTAAAAATAAATAAATGTCCAGAAATTATTATATCCTGCTCGGAAAATAAAAAGCCGGAAAACCTTTCTCGAGGATTCTGGCCGTGATTGAAGACCCCCATCTGTTGTATCGAGTAAAGTTATATTCTTTGGCAAAAGCAATTTTCTAAGGAAACCATCCACATTTGATGAACGTAAAACATATTGGACAAAATATAAGTAAAACGCTATATGTACACAAAAATATATAATTATTACGAACTTTAAAAAAAAACCCTAATTAAGTTTATTAGTAAATTAATTTTTTTGTCCAGTGAATAATTACTTCCTTTGTTTATTTATTTTTTTGGAAGTTAAGAAACGTTTAAACATCAAAATAATATTATATGGGTAAAAATAATTTTTTATCTACATTTCTTGTACTCTATATTATTATTTTTATTATTGTATAATAATTTTTCAAACCTATTCAAATACTTGTGGATAGTTTTATTTGAAGAGCAATAATGATTATCTACTCGGAATTTTTAAACCAGTTAGCACTATAAGGATTAGAGGTTACAGGAATCTGAAGGGACAAAAGGGGTAAAGAATCTAGTTTCATGAAAAAAGGGTTAAAATTTAAAATTGAGGCTCTAAAGCAGAATAAAATTTAATTTCAATTTCTGGAGAGTGTCTGGTATGACAACTTAATTCTAACAAGAAAAAAGGATGTCTAGAGACACGTTTCGTTGATATTTCTTAACTTCTGCTCCTTTTGTTCTATTTTAAATGTACTTTTAACGCCGCATTAAAAAGAAAAATACACCGTAAAATATAAACTAAAATAAAAGAAAGGTGTAAAGAGAACAAAGAAAGGAGAGAGAGAAGGAATGAGGGGAGGGGAAGGACAATATAAACGAGAAGGCTATTGAACCAAATCTGACCTCAGGAGTTCTTCTTTATGTCAGGAGCACTCAGCTCGCCTAGGATGCCTTTATCAGCCAAGCTTCGTTTGTCCTCTTGTGGCCACTTATCTTCTACAGAGCCCCTGGAATTTGTGGTCTTATTCCACTACTGTCAAGAATCAAAAATAACCAACACATTTTCTTCTTCAAATTAATATTAAGCATCGGAACACATAAGTTCATTCAGAATGATTGCGCACAAGAGGCCAATACTTTCTCTATAATAGTTATTTAAAACGCTTTTTCATAATTTCTTTATGTGTGCTTACTGAAAGTATCAATTTTGAAAGAGTCCATAAATTTAAAATAGTACTTATGAAATTAACTAAATATTTGGGATAGATCACTGGAAAACCGAAATATGAGATGTACCAGAGTGGGATGTAATAAGAGTATTAAGCATATAGTGTTAGTAACTAAAAAATGAAAAAGAAAAAAACACAAAAAATACAAATTTAATATAATTTTGTTATAAACAAAAGTGTTTTAAACATTGTACCAATTTATTTTGTTTATATTATTTATTTTTTGTATTGTCTTTTAAGATAGTTCAGTACGGTGTGTGTTATAGCAGACCTCTGTATTTGGGCAGCATTGCTTACTACCAATAATGAATTTCTCTCTTAGCCAAAAAGCGTGGTTCAGAGTTTCCGAGGCTAAACGTAAATATTCTATATTGACACCAATGCATTTTAAAGTTGAATTATAATATTTTGCCCTAAGTTTATATATTTTTCCTTATTTAAATAGTATTGGTAACAATAAATATAAAAATCTATGAGTGTGAGAGACTTACATTTATGTTCAATTATGTAGTGACTTGATTAAATTAAAATTTAC
>NW_027111402.1:521465-522216 GCF_000696795.3 Halyomorpha halys
AATGATTGGAAAAGTTTGTCGAGGGGTGCGGTCAGCAAAGAACAACATAAATAAACAAAACCATATTTATTTATTTTATGCCGACGTTTCGACCTGTTTCAGGTTTTTATCAGGGGTTATGGCGTAGAAAGTAGGCTAGCAACTACCGAAATAGAAAATAGAACTAGAAATAGTTAAAATTGTTAATAAATTATCTATTTTTCTACGCTGTATTCAATAATTTGAAACGAATAATTTTTAAATATTTTGAACATTTTATTCTATTTTTATGGAACTAACTATCAATACTTAAAAAAGGTAGTGGGCATTTTCCACCACATCGGGTTTTTATTTAATTTATATATATATTTTTTTTATTCATAGAAATATTTAGACTATTCCATTTCAGTCTTACACAGAAGTCTTTTTGAGTAACTAGGAATTAACTTCTAATCTGATTAAACCATTTGAAACGTTTTACTCAGAAGCCACCTTTACAAGAGCCTCTACAATCTCCTTACCTTTGATCCCTTCATGTCCACACTAATTAGGGCAAGCTAATTGCCCTTTACACACATGTTTAGAGTGAAATCTAGGCAGTCACATGCTACAAACGATAAGCCCTTCAGAAATTCAATGCTTTAAGAGCAGCCAAGCAATATGACATAAGGAAGCGGAAACGTAAAAAAGATGGAATTCATACAAGGAAAAAAAGCCCTGAGAGCTCAAATATTCTATACGAAATAGGGGATAATATCCCGTTGAGTAAATA
>NW_027111402.1:523981-525805 GCF_000696795.3 Halyomorpha halys
TATCACTTGTATGTCGCAGCCACAGTGACAAACTGGGATACAATAAACGGCAAAACGCTGAGAGTAGTAACGAGGTCTCTTAGTTGATAGTTTTTAAACATATAACGCTACAGTGGTTTGTAATAAAACAACTGCGCTATTAACTCCTTATTACAAACTACTGAATATACATATTTAAAAAATATCTGACATTACATTACTGAATCATTTATACAATTAAATATAATATTGCTATGTATCGGTCTACCATAAAATATAATGTAAAAGACTAAGACTATAGTGTAAAATATGTAAATAAACCTGTAATTAGTAAATAAGTAGATAATTGTAAATTGATATAGGGATATTCGAAGAATGATATTCCAATACTTTTTCCAAGAATTAATATTCCAATAGTTTTTATGTAATCAAGTTTATGAGTCAAAATAACATTACAATTACAACAAATACTCCCTAGTTCACACAGATTGTCTATCGGCTTTATAGATTCTACATGGTATTGGATCACTTGGAAATGTTATATAATATATCTAAAAAAATAATTTAAATTATCTAAGAAATCGGATAAACATGTAAAACCTATGTAAAATATGTAAATAATTATAAATTTGTAAAAGGCCATCACTAAATTGTAAAATTAATGTGTATGATACCATTATTTCCTAATAGGTTATTATACAGATCTTAGGTTCTGTTACTGGTACATTACAAAACGAGAAATTATCAGATATTATCGTTATAAAGAGAATATCGATAAATCTTAACTATATAAATAACATAGTATCAGTTACTCTAGGGTATATGCAAATATCAATACGTATCAATTCTAAGTTTGGTCTGATAACCCAATTTAATATAACTAGAAGTATCAAATGGTATCCGTGATACTGAGATATAGGCATATTCCAATGGGTGTAAATGCTAGGTTTGATACGATGTATCAATTTAAAATAACTAGCGGTATTATGTATTTTATAGTTGGATAATTCTTAATAGGCAAACCGGTACTAGAGACCTGAGTATCATATCTTGTATAAATAGTTTACCTAGTATATAAATGTTTCATAGGTCGTTTGAATATATGGTAGAATACGTGAAAGTAAATTTTTAAATGATATATATGTTAAACATATTGTTCATTTCATAAATATCAAACGTATGAATGAGCAAAATTTTAAGGTAAGATGCATCGAACATGTCTTATAGGTAATATCTGTATTTATATGTGTATTGTATGTTTTGTAAATATGTTATAAAGATTTAAGATATTTAGTATATTATAATAATAGTATATTTTGTATGTTTATAATAAGGCTAGATAATTGTTATATAGACTGTATATAATAATCTTATGATATAAGGTTTAATGTAAAGTTAACATAAGAGTGAATTGGAAAATTTTAAGTTTAAAAGCAAAACTGGGATGTAACATAAGCTATACTGCCACAAAATATTGAATTAGTAATAATATTGTTAAATTTTGAGTAACACTTAGTTTAAGAAAAAATTAAGAAATCCTTTCTTAATTTTTTCTTCTTTGCAACCCAGGCATATGCTATGTATCGCTCTTTTGACAATCCTGGGTATTATTAAGGTGTTCCGTCATCTGCCCCTATACCTGGTCAGGGTATCCTTCTGCGAAGTTTTTAGCAACCCCGGATATGAAAACATCTGTATTAAGTTTGTCACATTACCAGAGGCCCCTAAGAAAATTAGATTGGCTAACCTTTAAGCGTCAAAACACAAAATAGGCTGTGACGAGGAACCAGAATCAAATTAACCAGGTGCAGGCCCTTCCTGGACATGTCAAACATTTTTTACTCA
>NW_027111402.1:526185-527046 GCF_000696795.3 Halyomorpha halys
AATAGGAGGTCATATACATGACATTTTACCCAAATTCTCGTTAAAATTATTAAAAATCTATCAAAAAATCCCTTATACGATCACAAGAATTAATATTGAAATTTTGAATTGAGATGTTTCTAAAATATGAAAATTGTGTTTAGAGTTGAATCATGCCTGATACGGAAATGAAAATTCTAACCAATATACACTGCAATTACCGTTGTTTTAACGATCTTGTTATAGGCATGTAATGAATCATATCAACAGGAAATGACGATGGCGATTCCCGCGAAAGGAAATAATTGATACATTTCAACATTATTGAAATTCTTGCACATCAGATCGAGCAATTGAAAATGGGGAAACCAAGTGATAACTCGATTAAACAACACCCGATGTAAAACGCTCGGTTTGTACGTATTGACGTTATGCCAAAAACACATTTCTCTTATTTAGAACATCATATATCATTTCTACGATCTTTTAGAAAAGTTTCCGATGATTTACAAGAGGAAAACAATATATCTGCCTGGTTCCGCATTTGAATATTAATATTAATTGCTATTGAGGTAGTACTATTAGAATATTAAGGTAGTAAGATGAAAGCCCATTTAATTCTTCAGCTGCCTAAGGTAATGAAAGTTAAACCCTATACAAGAAATCATATCTATTCTAATGAATTACCAGCATAGCATTATGTTAAATAAAAAAAATTGAGATAATTTAAATAATACACGAATATGAAAATCTATTTAACTAGACATTTTCAGTAATTTTTGTTTACTAACGTACAATAACCTCACTACACAAAGCAAATAATTACTATAAATAAAAATTCTGGAAAATCTTTATATATCAGAATATAATAATTATGAAGTC
>NW_027111402.1:528521-529259 GCF_000696795.3 Halyomorpha halys
AACACACAAAGTAAATTATAATGTTATAATTATCGTCAATTATAACATTATAATTGACATCATCGTCATTTGTGGGAGAATGAATCATCAATTTTTACTATTAATTGTTTATAGTTTTCAATAAAGTACTAAAAATTGGGATAAAACAAAAAAAAATTTCTTTTGGGCACCCAGGCTTACTAAAATCCCACGAAAGTTTAAACTTCAGATTTACAATGTTATAAAAAAAATAAATAAAAACATAGCTATGTACTGCAGTGAGACCTGGTGTCTTTTTGACACCCCCGAGAAACAAATTGAAAAAGTGAACCTAATGTAAAGCATTATTTGAGTTGATATTAAGATATGAGTTCTGATTTAACGGTCCCAGAGTCTTATGGTCTATAGTATAGAGTATATACTATAGTATAGACTCTATATACTATAGTATAGACTCTATACCACTTAGACTATTTTATTTTTACAGAATTATTTTAAAATTAATGGATAGTAATTTATTTAGAAAAGAAATAAGTCTCATGCTGTTTTCAATTTCAGGTGCTTTTTAAAAATTACTCGATTAAGCTATGTTAAAGTCTCCAATTCCCGTTTTAAGTTAACATTTCAAAAGTGATATAGGATATAGGTTGCTCCCGGGGTTCTTAGCGGGGCGGGCCCGTCGAGGAAGGATTGCTTTTTTTTGTGTCATGATCTCTTATTGTAAAATTGTGACATGTCTTCTTTGACCAACCTACTTGC
>NW_027111402.1:529309-536076 GCF_000696795.3 Halyomorpha halys
ATACCTTTTTTTTTTTATTTATTTCTTGATATTTACAACTGTATAAAAAAATACAACCAGTAAATTTGATCATAATGACATAATGATATGATACAGGATGTAGAGAAACTACCCAGTAGTAGACTCTAAAAACAGTTTACAATATAAGGTCACGAGGCCATCTTCAGATATCAATTTAACAGATATTTATCAAAACTTACAAATCTACAGCATCGAACATTGAGAACAATAACGTAGCAATACTAAAGCAGAAAATCTAGAAATCGTTGAAACTTCACCACCTAGACTATTTTATTTTTATTTACAGAATTATCTTAAAATTTATGAACGGTAATTTATTTAGAAAAGCAATAATATAACTAAAATATGTTAGAAAAAAATTTAATTTATCGAACCACTTTATAACAATAAATTTGGTAAACGTACCTTAAACATGGATGGTACCATATTTGTTCAATCGCTTGCCAGAATAACTAATAAATAAATCAGCCACAAAGAAAACTAAAAAAAAAAGAAATATTTGAATGGGTACTTTCTTACTTCTGATTCCCAATAGCTAATTTTGATTCACCAAATGAAAATATTTGCTAGTATTTTTTCTTAACTCCACATAATTATTCATTGTATTAGGATTAGAATTAGCAAGGTATGTGTGCGTAGTTATTGATATTATTTATTTAAATATTATTAGATCCTTATTTTTATAATATTCAGCATCATCTTGTTTTATTCTCATTATTATATTAATTTACTAATTGTAATTATACATATATTTCTTTTTATTTGTTACTTTATTTTCATTTTAGTAGTTGTTAATTAAATTATTAGTTGTATTACTTAAGATCAATTCAGATTGTACTAATATAGCTTTAAAATTTTATAGCCTCCACAACGTCCTAATAGTCAAAACTGTAATAATTACATTTCATTTATGTCTATCATTTGTATGTATTACATATAATTATAATAATTACATATTGGATGTAATTTTTTAAACGAATAAAATAAAAAATTGGGAAAAGAAAGTTTTGGAGAAGAAAGGCGGATGAGTAAATACCATCAGAAACTCAGCAAACGATCGGGAATGTTATGAAAGCATGGAGTTTAAAAGGGGCAGAAAATGTGGTAAGAAGCCGCTAAACAGGCCCTCTCTTCCCAACTATGAAGGCCTTAGTCAAAGGATTCAAACCAAGAGGGTCAACTCAGATGGGTGAGCAGGATAAAGAACAACGCGTAATAAACTGGAAAGCAGCCACCAAAGATAGACAGAGGTGGGCAAAGCTGGTAGAGATGGATGAAGGTATATAAATAGGATGTCCGAAAGAAGAAAATAAAATTAACTTACAAAGTATTGAAACTTCAAGACATCAATATACAAGCTATGAAGTTATATATTGGACTTAGGTATAGATTTGAATCCATTGAGAAATATAAAAAAAATAAATACTCGGAGTATAAGGCAGTTAAAGAAACACAATGTGTTGCTCAGGAAAGTACGTAATAAAGGGAATCGGAATGAAATTGATAAAATAAAATGAAATACGGAAAGAGAAAATTTAATATGAATACAAAAAAGAACCTATATTGAAACCTGTATCGCTCACTCACTTCCTTCATCCAAGCGAACACATGTAAAAGTATTTCATTACATGCTTTTTATCTTATTAAAAGCTTTGCTGGTATTAGGCAGATAATGGTTACTTTTAGAAAAGATTATGTATCGCTCAAAGAAGACATTATTTTTTTTAACTTAAAAGATAACCGATTTACGTTGATACATATACCGTCCAATTGAGTAATTATTTGAATTTAGAAAAAAAATACATTTTCAATTATTCACTTATTACGAAATTTACTCAAAAAAAAAAATAATATTTTAAATAAATCAATAACAATGTTAAGAGAAGTGGTTCCTGAATGGGGTTCCGCAAAATAATTTAAATATGGATAATTCCATGTCAAATGAACTCAGTTTTGAACCATACTATCTCAGATTTTCTTCAAATTTCTTTTTCAAATTTTATACACGTGTTGAATAGGTATCTTAGCTTTTGTAGAAAAGATTGATAAATTTATTAATTTAAATATTTATCATTTTATTATCACAAATCACTTTATGTGCACGGAATAATAATGTAGAGGTTCAGCCATTTCCCTACTTTTACCAAAAAAAAAGTTGGGAACCCCTAGCTTAGAGTAATCAGTGTTCAAAATGATTTAAATTCTCGACCACACAAAAATTGTTTTTTTTTTTTTTGTTGAAAAATATAATGCAAACATTTTTAAAAACACATTGTGAGCATAATTACACACAAAAAAAAGTTCATCATTAGTGTAAGCGAATTATTATCTTCTCTTATACCCTTCAATCACAATAATAATAATGTGAACCCATCAATAACAATAATAATAATGTGATAGGCTACAACCCATGATGGGTCAGGGAGGTCAGCACGTTGTAAGAAAGTACTGTTTTGAGACCAACGGTATAACAAGGGGGTGGTATTTTCAAGATCACGCTCAACCTTCGGGTTCTTACCCCGATAAGTCCTCCCCTCCACTTTATGAGGCTGGGGATGGACCCCAGGAAAGCTCCAGGACCCACAGAGTTAACTCATGGCTTCAGTAACAGAATATATAATTATCAGCTAAGCCGGATTCGAACCCGGGCCCTTGGAGTTAGTAATACTGTGCCTTACCTCAGTACTTTACCTCTGTGCCACCTCAACCCCCGACCAACCTCTATAATAAAAAAAAAAAACGGACGCCAGTTTCAAAGGACACCCCTCCCTAAAGACGGTTTTTATATACCCAGCCTCAAAGTACAGGAATTAAGAGCCCTTTGCAATTGATACCAATCTGACAGACGTGGTCATTTTCATCACCCTGAGAATTTTTTTTTAAGTTATTCTGTTTAATTAATTAAATTATAAAGCCTTCAAAGCATCAAAAAAGAAAAAAAAATACCTTTTTATTTCTTTTAAGTAGTACTTCTGGTCTTGTACATTTTTTAAGTCGATGAGTGGTATGAAAACGCCCTTTCGAGTAGGATTACGGAATGCTCTGCTGTTTATGTTTTGTTCTTTTAACCTCTCAGCGGGTTTTATTAAATCCTCTTGTGTTGTGTTGTTTTTAAATATGCTTATACATACATATTGTAGCCTAAAATATGCGTATAAATAGAACACAAATATAAGTCTTAAACTTGATTCAATTGAATTAACAGAACTGTTTTGATGCTTGCATATAGGAATATTATCCAGTAAAAAATAAGATATATACACTTTTTAAAAGTTAAGAATTTTTTAACTCTAAAACTTATTAATATTGAAAATAATATGAAAATAGTTGACCATGGATAGTACATATCAGGAAAAGATGGTTGGAAGTGCGGTCAGAATATAACACAAATAAGTTAAAATAAAACTCTATTTAATATTGCCAAAGTTCCGGCCAGAATTAAATAAGTTATTTCAACTTATTTGTGTTATATCCTGACTACAACCCCAACCATCTGCTCCTTGTATACATAAATATTGAAATTTAAATTATTCTCTGTGAAATAGGTGTTTCAAATAAACATTTTAAACAAAACTTTAACCACTACTTGAAATCTTTCCATATTAATTTTAATAGTACTCCAAAAGCGGATATTTGTTGAGTTTAGACAAAATATTCCACACATAGACTCGTTCTTAATAAGCACATTTTCCATTAAAGTACACTGGGAAAAGATCTGAGTACTACTTTCATACACAATATAATTTATGCCACACCACCTTCTTTTTCCTTCCATTCCTGACAGAAGAAACTAACCTACAGGTTACCTCCTTGTTCCAACTAGACGAGATTTAATTCTTTGGAGTCGATGCAAAATAAAAATCAACCCGCCCAGGCCGGAACCAAGACGCTCGATAACAGCTACTTAATGTCACGCCTCCAATAAGGATAGTACAAGGAAGCATTTAATTTAAATTCAATGAGTAATTCTGACCGATTTCTTAGAAACTGAAGCTTTTTTGTTTGGAATAATTGATTTTTATTTCAATAAACTTGACTTAAAATTAACAAAATATTTTATTCTAAAATAATTCTACAGTTTACTAATATTTACGGTTGATAAAACGGTCATTTTTTTGACATCCCATTAATATGATAACCAGTGGATTAAAAGAAAAAAATAATAATAAAGAAATATGTAAATATAAAGAAAATACTATTATGATTTCTATAAGTAGAGGGTCTATGTTGTCCATGCTGAAAGGTAATTAAGGAGGATGAGAAAGAAGCAGAAGATTTCTATAAATAACTGCTTGGACTGTAGACTAGTATGTGGAACATGAGGATGGTAGAAGTACAGGCGTTTCTATATGCAGACGATATCGAGCTGAAGACAGACTCAGAGAAAGAGAGACAGGCAGAGAACAATTGCAACAGGCCATTATAGAAGAGGATGACAAGAGGAACTCGCTCACAAAGGAAAGAGTAATAACGCCCGCAAGAGCAAGGTTCTGACTGTTGCCAGAGATGAAGTGGACGTGGGAAATGTACAAATAGTATGCAATGATGAAGTATTAGAAACCTACCTTGGAACAATTTTCAATACATCTGGAGAAATAGACCCAAAAGTGTTCAATAGGATAAATAAATAAAGCAAATAGTATTTGCTATCAGATATGCAATACTGCTGTGGGAAAGAGTGAGCTAGGTAAGGATGGCAAGCTCCATATCTTCAACATATCAAGCAATATATCGTCCAACACTATTATAT
This sequence comes from Halyomorpha halys, assembly GCF_000696795.3. Taxonomy (NCBI): domain Eukaryota; kingdom Metazoa; phylum Arthropoda; class Insecta; order Hemiptera; family Pentatomidae; genus Halyomorpha; species Halyomorpha halys. The sequence continues at coordinate 534,081 of NW_027111402.1, forward strand.
GGCAGTGAAAGTTTGGTCACCCTCATGTCTTGGGTTTGGTCACCCAAGACATGAGCAGAATTATGGCTGCTTAAATGCTATTTTTGCGAAGAATATTGGGGAAAACTAGGAGAGACAGAATAAAGAATGTAAGAATAAGAGAAGAACTTCAGATCCCCTCAGGGAAATCAGTGATTGCACGCCGACAGCTCCGATGGTATGGACACGTCTGTAGAATAAGGGAAGGCCAGAGTGCCAAGAAAATGTATGGAGGTGAGGCCGACTGGTAGGACACCACGAGGCAGATCTAGAAGGAGCTATATGGAACATATCCAACGACTGAGTCTGAAAAGAGGAAAAACGCTGCCTCAGATGAAGATACTTGCCATAGACCGAGATGTATGGACCAAGTGGTTAGAGGCTCTAGTTTGTCCATGCTGAAAGGTAATTAAGGAGGATGAGAAAGAAGCTGAAGATTCCTATAAATAAAAAATATATATAAAAAATATTACGAAATGAAATAGATCAAATAATTATAATTTATGTACGAAAAAACGAAAATTAAATTTATATAAATTACTTAACATTGTAATATTTATTCTAGTGATTCCAGTTTTATCGTGGCTTTGTTGTGACAATTAGACTCATTAATTTGCCAAATAAAACGAGAGAGTCAAAGAAAACAGGCGGGCATAGAGACAATAGGAAAGTATTTCTCTTATTAGAGCACTGTTCATGGAAATTCGTGACCCGTATAATAAAACCGCCCAGTTGTATATTCATAAACCAAATATCATTTTATGTACACAAAAGATTAGATTTTGTTGCCGGTTCTACGTTGTAGCTGCGTAATTTCACTTCCGACGCTGAGAATTTTATAGGCGTAGGCAACAAGGTCCTGGATTATTCAGAATAAACTCATTCATCTGGTCCTGCTTTCGGGGCATTATTAAGTTGGAATTCCTAAATTAGCAGAAATAGAATGGAGATTACTCATTTCTGGTATAACATTCTGTTAATGTAGCCCATTGATATTTATTGAACATGGCGTTTACAATTATCTTTCACTAATAGTGATGATAGATTAATTTAATATTTGAGGCATTAAGTCCTAAAATATGGTATATGCAAAAATAACAATTGTTTTGTCAATGTTAAATTCGTTAGTAACAATATTTTACCTTCAACCAATATTGACTTACTTATAGTTTAATATCAACATTGTTCTATTAAGAAAACGAATTTCCAGCAATTTATGAAACCAGCCTTAAAAAAACCGGTGATTCTTAAAAATTCTTAAAAAAAAATATAAGCATTAATTTAAAAACACAAATAAATTCTAACAGGAATCACTAAAAATTTTTTTATAAAGTTTTATTAACTCCTACTTTCTCTTACCTATATATTTATTACACTTCCAGAAAAAAAAAAAGTAGCATTTTAAACTTCCTAAGAATCATTTCTATGATTTTTGGCTTCTAACTTATATTTTATTTTTGTGATTTGTTCATAAAGTACCTCAAGCATAACATCTACTATAGTTAATCACATTTTGATGAAATTTTAAAACATTTTTAATACCATGATGGCTCCGTATATATTATTTTATTAATATCCATTTATGGGAGCGGAATAGCTCGATGGTAAGGCACTGCACTACTAACTCCAAGGACCCGGGTTAGAATCTGGCTCTGGCAGGTAATTATTTATTCTGCTGTTATGTATCTGTGAATCAACTCTGTGGGTTCAGGACTCCGCCGGGGCAACCTAGTCTATTAAATTGGGTAAACTTCATTAAGGAAATATCGGGATATCCAGCGTGATCATGAACAGATCACCTTCTTGAATAAGAGTTGTTCAAGAAACAGTACTTCCTTACAAGGTAACAGTACCAACCACTGAACTTTTATAGATTGTACTGTTTCACATTATTATTATACTTATCACATGAGATATTATTGTAATTGAATATAGTTCTTTATAGAAGAAGAATTTAATAAATCTGAAGGATTTATTA
>NW_027111402.1:536591-553644 GCF_000696795.3 Halyomorpha halys
ATATGATATTAATATGGAACAAGAATATCTATTTGTTAATATGATGAGGTGAAAATACTTCCATTTAGAATCCACAATACTATTCAATTTTTTTTTTGTTCGGCGTTTCGTGTTTACCCCATATTCCTGTACTAGTATTCTCATTTTGTCAATTACATCTATTTCTATTGCGAAATGTTGCCATTTATATACTTACATTTCAATCGATGTAGTAAAATTTTAAATTACATGTACAATATTTCAAAATAGAAATAAATATAATTTACAAAACTAGGATAAAAGTATATGAATATGGGGTAAACCTAAAACGTGGTACTAAAAAACATAGAATGGTATTGTGTTCTAAATGGAAGTTTTCACCTCATCATATTAACAAATAGATATTCTTGTTCCCATTATGATAATTTAAATTATAACAGTAAAATAATTACCTTATTTTAACATCCGTATGGATAAAAGCCAGATATCCTAGCCACTAGACCATACCGGAGATAAAGTTAGATTATTTATTTAAATTTCCCTCTATATCTATTATATTTGCTTGCTAAATTAAAAATTACATTCGCATGTGATGTATTTCAGCCAAAATACGTAATTAATGAAATATGAAGAAAGAATTCTTCTTTCAAAAAATTGCTTTCACTAATTCTTTCCTGCAAACGAATATAATACCAATAAAAATCTTTTTTTTATAATATAATCTTAAATAATATAACGTTGGTTTATAAAATTTGTATTATGTAAACATTTCCAAATAATGATTAGTTGCATAACGAAAGAACTGGGAATTATATAATTGGATTGGTCAGATTTCCCCGCCTCTACGAAAAAAAAGTTACTATACAATGAATAGTAGAATTAAAAAAGGTAATTCGGAATACAAAATTAAATGTGAAAAAAACGATGAATAAAAAATGAATCATTGACTCCTTTTACAATGAAAAAAAAAATTATAAAGAAAAATTACAAGAGTTGAGCCAAGGAAGATGAACTAATAAAGACTGATCGAAGAGAAATGAAAACAGGAGCCCGCTAAGCACTTTACTCTCTCAAGGGTTGGAAGTTTTTTTAATACTGAGGAAGGGATAGAAAAGAAAAAAAGTGTTAGAGTATTTTGAAGTAAAGAACAAAGAGTAATTAAGTTTTTCTCCGTCGGAGCTATATCCTAATAAGATTAAAGATACATTTAAAACGTAATTTCGTGTAACTTAGGCGCCTAATAAAAAAAAATATATAAAAATACAATGTAATCTTATTTTTTAGGAAGCCCACTAGTCTAAAGTTAGCAATTTTTAGTTTTTTGGGAATTTTTACACGGGTAATAACATTTTTTTCATTAAGATATTTAACGAAATTCATTAGGAAATATATTACATCATTACAAAGATAATACATTAAAATGTCTTAATTAATTTTGGACAATTGTTGAAAACTGAGTAAGTTTATTTTAGTAAATATTATGGTGTATTTACGTGAATAAGATGACAGAGGTAAAAATACTTGTTATTGAATGTAATAAATGTCATTTCATCAACAAATCTAATGATAAGGATAATTGCTATAACATCTGTAAAATTCAACAAAGACTACCAAATAGTTCAATAAAATATAAAAGATGTAAATATCGTTGTGAGGAATCAATGATATACCATAGTCCATTGAAAAGTAAAAATAATGCTGCTAGATCTTGTTAATCTAGGTTTATATCTACTCATATAAGTATAATAATATTTTGATGCAAATATTGCATGCAGTTTAGTTTCTATTGGAGTTAATACGGATCGCAACTACCACGGATAGGGGATATAGAATGATAAAGTATATTCAAAAAACGAAATCAGAAATATCTATTGTCCCATTAAATGAAACAGGAGCATAATAATTAAAAAATTAAAATAATAAATTATCCATGAGTATATAAATTTGAAATTAAACTTTTTTTGGAAAAGTTCTTCAAGTACTTAATTGTACTGTCTTGCTTTTTAGCTGCAGTACAACGGAAGATAATGATATCGGCTGGTAGCGTCACCTTATACCGAGGACAGAATTTGCTAAAATAACATGTTTGACTAAATATCTAGAAACAAGAAATTCATCATTAACAAATTAAGAGTAATCTTAGCGTAACTTTCTCTGTTAAATTATACTGGCGTAATTGTTATTAAATAAAGTACATAGCGTTGAAAAAAACAACAAAAAAACAACCTACAATTGATAAGACAAATGTAGAACTATAACCAAGCTTGAATGTGAGAGCATTTGGAATAGTACCTCAGAATAGTATAAGAGCCCAAGAGGAGAAAAAAAGGCAGTTATCTCACCCCAATTTTTGATTAATTTAATGAAAACTGTGTCAATAGTTATAACTAACTATGTCAAATAGTCAAAATTGATGAGTCTACCAAGTATGGGTGGGAGAATAAAAAATGGCGGCTATTTCAAAGCGATAAAAAAAACTAATTTTTCATTCGGAGCTCTATATCTTAAAAAGTAGGAACAACACAAGAAAACCTAAGAGAACGTCATTTAAAGAATAATAAATGTGCTAAAATATAAACCACAAAATACTTGTTATTGAATGTAATAAATGTCATTTCATCAACAAATCTAATGATAAGGATAATTGCTATAACATCTGTAAAATTGAGATATATTTTCCCAAAAATCCAACATATTATACGAACAACTATAAATTAACATTTTGTGAGTTTATTTTGTCAAATATCATAAAAACTACTACTCCTACAAAGATAAACGTTATAAACTACTTTATAGTTAATTTATCTAGCTTTAATTTGAGTGCTGACAGACATGGTTTCTGAAATAAATTTTTTCATAAATCAAACTTATTGTCCGAACAACTATAAATCAATTTATTTTAGCAAATATCATGAAAACAACTATTCCTACGAAGGTAAAGATTTTAAATATTTTTATAGTTCATTAAACTAGCTTTAATTTGAGTGCTAATAGACATCTGTGCGTCACATAGTTCCTGAGATATAGAATGATCAAAATGAATTAACTAACTACCAACCTTTCAGTAGATATTTAAGGAAATTTGCTTTTTGAAAAGCTATATCTCGAGAAATATTGGACGTAAATAGCTCTTTTAGGGGTAATATTTTAGAAACTTTACTCTTCTTTAAATAATGTTCTCTTAGGTTTTCTAGTTTTGTTGGTAGTTTTTAAGATTTAGAGCTCCGAATGAAAAATTGTTTTTTTTTTTTTAAGGTTTGGAAAAAGCCGCCAATTTTTATTTCCCCTACCTATACTTTGCAGACTCATCAGTTTTGACTAGTAATTATACCTAGTTTTCATTAAAGTAATAAAAAATTGAGGTGAGATAACTGCCTTATTTTCTTCCCGGCTCTTGTACTAGAAGAATTGTTAACACGTTCAGGTCCAAACAATGTAACGTTACGTAACGTAAGAATTGAGCAGTAACGTTCTTAAAACTCAATCTTACATTGAACTCAATCAAACAAGAGCCCAAGAGGAAAAAAAGGCAATTATTTCACCCTAATTTCTGATTAATCTTAATTACTAATAAAATTTGGTGAGTATATCAAGTAGAAATAGGAGAAATAAAAAATGTCGGCTGTTTCAAAACGTTAAAAAAATAAATTATTCATTCCAAGGTCTATAACTTTAAAATTACCAACAATACCATAAAACCTAAGAACATCATTTAAAGTAGAGTATATTTGCTAAAATATGAGCCATGACAGACCTATTTATGTTTAATAGTCTCCGAGATATAACTTTTTAAAAAGCAATATTTCATTAAAAAACGTACTGAAAAATCAAAATTGAATTTATTTTGAAATTTCCATATCATAAAAACTACTAGACATAAATATGTCAATTAGCACTCAACATAAAACTAGTTCAATGTACTATAAAGCAGTTTATGAAGTTTATCTTTTTAGAAGTAGTATTTTTAATGATATTTCCTAAAATAAATTGGTTTATAGTTGTTTAGACAAAGTTTCAGGGAACTAACGTAAATAGTTCTATTAGGGCTCGTATTTTAGCAAATTTACTCTACTTTAAATGATGTTCTTAGGTGTTCTATTGTTGCTGGTAGTTTTAAAGGCATAAAGCTCGGAATGAAAAATTATTTTTTTAACGTATTGAAACAGCTGCAATTTTTTATTCCCCCTATCTATACATGGCTGCCATGTATGCCTCATTAATGTTGACCAGTAATTATACCTCGTTTTCATTAAAGTAATCAAAAATAGGGGTAAAATAACTAAATTTTTTCTCATGGGCTCTTAAACTATACTACCCATTATAGTACAAGAGCCGGGACACAGCCTCCAGAGAGGCCCATAACAGTTGTTTAAAAATTCAGTTGCGGTGCGGGCATCACACAATTTTCACTGAACACTACTTGGAGTTGAAATTAATCCTCGCTCGTTTCGGAAAAGATATTTCTATACTAAACACTGTAACAATAATCGACCAATGAATTAACTCCAATTTCGAACGTTCTTTTAATAATATTTCTCGTTGCGAAATTTTAATATTTTTCTTCAGCAAAAATATAAGTTATAGAGTAATATAAGTTTACTAAAATTTATATCCTTCAGAAGAATTATTCTGCCAAATGTAAACCTCATATAGAGTGTAAATGAAATTTAAAAAATATTTAATATTTATGGTGATGCAAAAAGATTGATCATACTCACATATCTGCCTGTTTTCTCCCCGGCTCTTATAGCAATTTGAAAACCTACTATGGCAACGAAAATACAAAATTCACAAAATTTCATTTGATTTCTAGTAGACATATGAACGCCTAATAATTATATTTAAGAAATAGTTTCCCCAAAATAATTTCACAAACTATTGATTTTTCGTTATTAAATATTATTGTAAAAACGATGTATAATTAATATTCAATATTGATGAGTCTGCCAAGTATGGTTGGGTGGAATAAAAAATGGCGGCTATTTCAAAGCGATAAAAAAAAGTAATTTTTCATTCGGAACTTTATATCTTAAAAAGTAGGAACAACACAAGAAAACCTAAGAGAACGTCATTTAAAGAAGAGTAAATTTGCTAAATTACGAGCCCTAATAGAGTTATTTACGTTAAATAGTTTTCAAGATATGGCTTTTTAAAAAGCAACATTTCATAAAAATGTTGTATGGGACGTACTGAAAGATCAGTAGTTAGTGAATTTATTTTGAAAAAATTATATCTCAAAAACTATTTGATGAACAGATGTCTATTAGCAATTAAAGCTAGTTTAATGAGCTATAATGTAGTTTATGATGTTTATCTTCGTAGGAGTAATAGTTTACATGAAATGTGCTAAAATAAATTGATTTATAGTTGTTCGGACAAATTTTCATTTGCCAAATTCATTTTCATATCTGAATATCAAAAAACTACTACCTCTACGAAGATAAGTGTCGTACAGTACTTTATAAATTCACAAAATTTCATTTGATTTCTAGTAGACATATGAGCGCCTAATAATTATATTTAAGAAATAGTTTTTCCCAAAATAATTTCACAAACTATTGATTTTTCGTTATTAAATATTGCTTTTTAAAAGTTGTATCTCGGAAACTATTAACGTAAAAACCTCTTTGGGGGCTCACATTTAAGCATGTTAAATAACTGTTTTTTGCCACAGGCTGTTGGACTAAAAGGAAGAATTTGATCGGTAAGAGGAATTAGTGGAATCAGCTTCGAACCTTTGGGTTCACTGAGCCTTTTATTATATTTCACAATTTATCAGCATCTTACTATAATACGCTAAAACTTTATTTTGTATACATTATAAAATAAAGAAATTCAATGAGTTTAAAATAAAATAACAGACATAATATATAACTAAATAGAAAATAAATACAAAAAGTTTTTGAAGCTGTTGTGAAGAAATATTATTGGGCAGTTTCCTTGAGCATGGGCCTCAGAAGCCACAAGTCAACATTGCTGTAGGATCAGGACGTCCCTAATGGACAAAATGTGTATTGGAAACGAAAGCCTTTTTCACTAATCATTCTCAGATATTTCTCAACCTAAAAGGTTGAACCAGCTTCATATATATGAATGTTTCTAACCCTTCATATTAATAAAAACATACAGCTTTATGCTATATTTTCCTGGAATTTTCATTACTATATTTTTTATAAATGTTTTTAATATTTATTTCCCAAAAATTGATCCCATTTAATAAATACAATAAAATTATTGTAAGATGAATAACCATCATACAAAATAGATTTGATAAATAAAAATTAAAAATAATTGTAAGTGGTGAGCAGAGTTGCACAGTGTGTCTATGGTAGATGAACAATTATTCTATACTGAAGATGTGAGTCAACACTGTCGGTGCGAGGAGCCCTCCGGTGTCCACCCAGCCTCATGAAGTAGGTACCCTTATTTCCACACAATTCTGGCGGTTCAGCATAATGACAAATTACCTCCTTGCCTAAACGTTGGTACAGTAATAGTGCACCTCTCCTTAATTTGTTGTAGCAGTATAAATTTTCATTTGTTGACATTTTAAGTAACAATATCAAAATGCATCTAAAATAAAATACATAAATCAAAAAGTGAATGGAGAAACAGCTGGTATGTAAATTTTTGTTTTCAAAATCGATTTATTGGTACCATATAGATATAAAATAAGACATTCTCGTAAGTCATGACGGTGTCAGTTCAAGCCTTGGAGGGGTCGACTATTATTTCTGTAGCGGTCCCACGAAACGAAAACTGAACTCTCCACCATGGTTACAATAGGTTGGTTACCTCTAGACCCTAAACCCCCGTTAGGCATAAATTACCGGGAAGGGAGTAATGTAAAACAAAAATGTGCATAATATAAATAGAATAATATATTCTTGAATTATTTTTTTCTTATTTTTATTGTTTTCATTTATTACTGAGTTCCATTCTAAATCCCTTGATACTAAAGGCTCAAATAAAAAAAAAATTACCGACCTCGTTTTTACTCTGACTCTTCAATGACACTTGAGGTATAGAATTGTACAAATAGGAAACAGTAATTAATAGAAATTATATACGTATATCTAAGAGAAGTTACAAGTAAGGAGGAGAATATTAACGATAATATTATATAAATAAACAACTATAAATTTCATTACATTTGATATTATTTAATTTATTATTATTATTATTATTCCAGAGATTTGTTTTTTAAGTTATATTAAAATAATAGCCACAGTTTATCGAACTTACTGACACTTCAGTTGGAACAAGAGCCTTCATTAGGAGCTCGAGGTGAGAGTATCCCTCAGGAACTCATAATTCAATTGCTGCTGGGTCACCAATGTAATGAACTTAGTGGAGTAATAAACAAAATTACATTTCAAAATATATTTTTTATTATTGTTTGTTAGTATAAGATCTAATTTCGATCATTATCCAATCTAGAATAACATCTGAACAATAAAAACCTTTCGTCTTCAGTGCCTAAGATTAGATAATGAAAAGAGTCGGATAGTGAAGCAGAACTTTGACGTCAATATAGAACTAAATAAAAGCTTCTCTAATGAGAAAAGTTTTATAAACTAATAAAAGAAGATCCTATTCAACACCATGAGCGGATATTCTTAGAGTAAATGATTTTACAATTTGACTAACTTGACAACTTTGAACGAGAATTTCAATTATACAATTGTGTTATTTTTCAGACATTCTAAATAAATGAAGCTATAATATATGAGTGCAAGTTTATTCTAAGATTTATACTTTTCTTCCCAATTTATTTACTTATCAAAGACTCACGTATCAACGTGTACCACTGTACTTTATAAACGAGTATTAGTGTTAATTAAATATATAGAGTGCTCCAGTGCCCTTGTTAAAACGTGGACTATATTACTCTTTTTATATTATTCCATTTGTACTAAAATTCTCTTAGTCATCATGAAACATTATTGTTACTTTATATAAATCTATAGTTTTGCTCTATGTAATGTCTTATTTTATCTATTTAAGTAGTTCCTTCGTAGGCCTTCATGGCGGTGGTGTAACTCAGATACTCTACAGAATATATGAATTTCTAAACTTTTTTATTTAATACTTAATATTGTAGCAGTAGTATTTAGTAATAGTGGCTCTAATAGTTAGAAGTAATTGTTATAGTAGTAGAGGTAGCAATTGTAACAGTAGTAGTTGGTTGCAGTGGTAGTTAGTAGTTATAGGATAGAAATAAGTAGTAGTAGCGGTAGTTGTAGTAGCAGCATTATTTAGTAGTAGTAGCTGTAATAGTTAGATGCAATATTAGTTAATAGTACTAGCAGTAGTTGTACTCAGTAGTAGTAGTGGCAGTAGTATCTCCAGTAGTGGAAGTTAGTAGTAGTTTCAGTAGTGGCATTACTACAAGCAGCAGAATTATTTAGTAGCAGTGGCTGTAATAGTTGAATACAGTAGTAGTTGAATACAGTAGTAGTTGAATACAGTAGTAGTTAATAGTAGAAGTAGCAGTGGTAGTAGTAGCAACAGTAGTAGAAGTTGGTAGTAGTAGCACTAGCTGCATTACTACGAGCAGCAAAATTATTTAGTAGTAGTGGCTGTAATAGTAGTGGTAGTAGAAGCAGCAGTAGTTAGTAGTAACAGCAGTAGTAGTTTGTAGTAGTAGTAGAATGTTAAGCGGTTTAGAATTCTTTTTGAATGGCCAGCTCAGGTTTGCTGAAGGTTCTGAGTATCCAGCACTATCCGGTAAAACCCAACTTAAATATTTCCTTACGGATAATGAGTCATAACACGGTAATACTGCAATATTTATTGGTACTAATAGAAAATAATCAGTAGCAACTATAAGAACTGATATTTCTAATGGACTAATCAAGGCATGTGGTGAAACTGGATTTTCTAAGATACACCTTTTGTTTAAGAAGATCTGGGGAATTGAGAAAATGCCCAAGGAATGGAAGGAGTTTCTACTTATTAAAATTTACAAAAAGGAAGGATTGTAATAACTATAGAAGAACCTCACTTCTTCATGATGGTTTAAAATATTTACGTCAATCATGACTGGTCGTTTAATATAATTCAGGCTATAGCATGGTAGAGAATAAGCTGGGCGTGTAAAGTAGTAGGACATAGTAACGATTCCTAAACGTTTCTAAACACTCAACCTGATAATAAACACTGACGGGTAATAATTCGAAGGTTAGACTGAACGAACCAAATGCACTTGACATGCCCAAAATACACTTTTTATTTCATTCTTGTACGATGGAAGGGTAAAAATTTGATAACCCTAATTTATGTTCATTAGCATTTCAATTTTCATTAATTAATGAAACTAACTATTATTATGATGCGATAGAGATATGCTTAAAGCAGTCTAGTATCAAATATATCATACTTTGAGTCCCAGTTATACATAAGGGATTATGAGCCATGAATAATAGTAAAGTCGAGATTCCCTAGTACTTATTCCATAGTGGCATCTGAAACTATCTCCATTAATTAAATCATACTTTGAATTAGCAATAACTCATAAAGTCCTACTAAGTCCTTCACCATGAAAGGCACAGGAGAGATCAACTCTGGAAGCTAGAAAACCCTAAGCCAAATATCAGAGTCAAACATCAACAGGACTTATGTAATAGAGAAACTGAACCTGAGGAAAGTGCAAGGGTCACGAACTCAGATGGAACTCACTGAATTTGTTCTTGTGTTTAGTGGTTTGATAAACTATTAAAATTTACATACATCCACTAATGATAATAAAAATAAAGAAAACCAAATTTCATTTGTTTAATACAATATAGGCTCCGAAAGAAGGGGAGAGTTTAATAGTCGAGAGTCGGAAAGAAAAAAAAGGCAGTCATTTTACCCCATTTTTTATTACTTTAATGGAAACTATGTATAATTAGTAATAATAATCTATAAGTCTACCATGTATAGGCAGAGGGAATAAAAATCGGTGGCTGTTTTAAAACGCTAAAAAAATTATTTTTTATTCGGAGTTCAATATCTTTATAACTACCAACAACACTAGAAAACTTAAAAGAACATCATTTAAAGTAGATTAAACTTACTAAAATTTAGGCAAGAATAGACATACATTTAATACGAGTAGTTCGCGAGACATAGTTTTACAAATTCCGAAATTTCATAAAAAATTCACTGAAAAATCAGTGGTTGGCGAATTTATTTTAACAAAACTATTCAAAAACCGTTCAATGTACAGATGTCTAAGAGTACTCGAATTAAAGCTAGTTTAATGTACTTCAAAAAAGTTATTAAAAGTCTATCATCGTAGAAGAAGTAGTTTCCATGATATTCGACTAAATAAATTCACAGAATGTTGATTTATAATTGTTCGGACAAAAACTTTTATTTATGAAAAAATATATCTCAGGAACTAAAAGTAGTATATATATCTGTCGACACTCAAATTAAAGCTAGTAAAAGTTACTATTAACTAGTCTATGACTAGTATTATTACTAACTATTAACTAGTCTATGACGTTTATTTTCGTAGAAGTAGTAGTTTTTATGATATTAAAGAGAAATTAACATTTTGTGAATTTATTTTGGAAAATATAAAAACTACTACTCCTATGAAGACGAACTATTTTATAGCACATTAAAAATCTTTAATTTGAGTGCTAATAGCCATCTGGGCCCAGTTTCATAATGAAAGTATTAGTCCATAGTACAAGTGTAGAAACTAGTCTGGTAATAATACTAATGCTTATTTTTTTCATGATAGGGATGACTAATAGTGATATTACAGGAATTAAAAAATACTAAAGTCTGTGTAATTGAATTAAGATAAGTCTACAAGACTAATAGTATTAGTTCGTACTTTATTATGAAACCCTATGGACCCTATACGTCAAATAGTTTTTGAGATATAGATTAATCAATATAAATTCATTAACTACTGATTTTTCAGTATATTTTCTATCAAATATTTCTTTTTTTATCTCGGTAACTACTGAATATAAATAGCTCTATTACAGCTCATATTTCAGCAAATTTACTTCACTTCAAATGACGTTCTCTAGATAATTTTAAAGATATAAAGCTCTGAATGGAAAGATAATTTTTTTAATGTTTTGTTACAGCTTCCATTTTTATTACAGCTGTATATATATGACAGACTCATCAATTTTTACAGGTAATTATATGTAGTTTTCATTAATTTAATCACAAATTGGGGAGAAATAAATGCCTTTTTTCTCCTGTTCGGCTCTTATACTATAAGGGGGAGTAAAAGCTCTGGTAAAACTATTATGGGTCAGAGAGACACGCACAATGAAGTTTAACTTATATATATTATTTATGCGTTTTTCATGATTCTCTATTACCTTCTATAACTTCCTATCTTAAATATTATTTTTTCTAAAATCTATGGCTTCCCAACGATCTATACCGGTCACCACCACCTCCTCCCTTTTACACGGGAGCTGAAGGATGAGGTCCAACAACCAATTGTTGGTTTTCTGATTTAGAGCTTATAATTTTCTGTTGCAGACCAATTTTGCTGCCAGCTATTTAATATTCCATTCCGTATTGGCCGGAAAGATCTGAAAAGGAAATGTAACTGAGTGTTATATTCTCTAGTGACTCGCCTTCCGTTACAGCTTTATCTACATTTTCGTTTCCAGGGATTTCGGAATGGCTAGGGACCAGAAAAATGTTATTTTATGTTAGAAGAACCCTAAACCTGATGAAGATTGTAAAGAATCGGAGAAGATACCGCATTTCATTATTGATGAACAAGAAAAAATATAACCTAATTAACTATTGAACCCTAAATGATTTGTAATAACTTAGGTTTATTTTTTATATATTTTAAAATTGAAACAAATTCCCAAATTGTATCCATTGTATAAACATCAATTAACAGTCTTGGACGTGCTTCTCAGTTAAGTTTGTTAATTGAATATTTAGGCCTCAGGACAACCGAGCGAGATTTCTGGAATGTTTGTTTATTCAATATTTGGACTGTTGGTTATCTGACAGTAACCACCCCTCATTCTCTAACGTTTTCAACATCAAATATTTATCCACACAAATTAATTATAAACAAATAACACGAATCAGAAATGATTTTTTAAAATATTAAATGGTATGGAGGTCGTTGACCGTAGATTTGATAAAATACCAACTTACGCTCGGCAATTATGTTTACTTTAAGCCAGTAATATAACAACATTGAGAAATTATAGCAGTCCCATCCAACCAAAACAAGAAAATGAAATAGCCGGTATAAGTATAGATGTATATAGCAGTGCCTGTTTCACGCTGATAGTGAATCTCACTTCGCTAATTGTTCAATTTGGTGATTGAGTGATAAAAACTGATGATTAAATATGACAAAGAACTATAACTATCAATGAATAATGAATAACAACTTGATAGTTCTTAAGTGTTGATGCAAGATATAATTTACGACAGTTCACTATAATGGCGTTTACATATAGAAGTTAGAAGGTGCTAATTCCTGATAGTATTCCCGACTATCATGGACAATCTGATAGTAAGACAGAATTGCCACTGCAGAAAGTTTCATAGTTTCCACGATTGTAGAGATTGGGCCAGCTGCTATTTGTCTCTATCCCCATCATTCATAACTGGTGTGCTTATGCACAAGAAAGTATTAATACTTTGATTCGTTAAATCTGTTTTCATTTGTTGGCCCTAATTTAAAAAAAAAATTTTGTATACTGCCTGATGGTTTTTAATTTTAGAAATACTTAATACAATAGTAATTTCGTTTTGTTGTAATTATATTCATAATTTTTTATTTAGGTTCGAATTGAATAAATATTTTATGAGAAGATCGCTTAGGGTGCGATTAGTGAATAAAACAAATAAGTATAACTTATTTATTAACGCCAACGTTTTAGCTAGAATTTCAGGCCTTCGTAAGGGCTAAGAGTAATCTTCTTAATTAATTAACCATCAAGTCTGCCTTCATAATTCTTAACGTTACTTCACCTTTAAAAGAAGAAAAAATTTAAATAGATATATTAAATAGATATCAACCTGGTGTAAACTAGTGGTTTTTTCTTTTACGATACTCTCAGAGTAGTCTTAGCCTAATAAACAAGTTGCACTTATTTCTGTTCTTCACTGACTTGACATCTTCCACTATCTATAATCCACCGTCAACTGTTAACTGATCGTTATGATTAAATATTTCTTATTTAGAATAGTTTTTATTATTTTATTCAACTTTTTTAAAAGAAAACTTATATTGAAAAAAAAAATGAAAATATGCACCACTATAACCCATGAAGATTCTGGGTTTCAGTATTTTGTAAGGAAGCACTGTTTGTTTAACAATTGATTGTGTTCATGATTGTGGGTGATTGTTTCATGATCATTCTCAGCCGTCAGACTTTGCCCCTATTAAAGGTTCCACTTTATGAGGCTAGGTGGACCACAGATGGCTCCTCGAACCCACAGGTTTGACACCAGGCTTCAGTAACATGATGAATAACTATCTTCCACAGCTGGATCGAACCCTGGTCCGTTGAGTTATATTAGAACTAAGCCACCTCGCTCTCTGAAAATATGTATTACGTTTGTAAAAACAAACAGTTATTTCCAAATAATTTTTAAATAAAAATACATCTATTATTATTATTTTACTCTTATATTTTTTTGTCGTTTCTTTTCTTCAACTAAGACTGCCTTAAATTGCAGCAGTCATTTATTCCCAGGTATTTATATTGACTTTTACTCCTAAACTTTACTTCATTTTTGAAAAAAAAAAGTTAAGTATCTGGATATCAATACAATGTAAACCTGGGATTTTCTTTCATATAAACAAAGAAAGCTGAGATATTAACTTCAAACTTACTTGATTCCTGTAAGTGGATCAGAACTGCTCCATATAAAAAAAAAAATTGGTGCAAATGAATTTACTACTATTGTTCTGATATTAATTTATTTATTTTATTTTTTTGGCCGCTCCAGCAATTCCTTTTTTTGAAAGATATTAAATAAGCAAAAAGGAAAAATAGCTTAGCTTGATATAGAATGGAGCCAAAAAGAAAAGACACGGTTAAGTTACTTTGAAGTGTAGCAACACCAAACAACAACAAAAGCAAAACGAAGGCATAAAAGATAATTGGCGGAAACATTTCAAAGTTTCTTCTGAGACAAACTAAAATTATCTGTTCTTTTCTGCAGTCCAAAATGAATTTCTTAACTTGAGAAAAAAATTAATAAAAAAATATTCTTTTAAATTAAACTCAACTCCTTTGTATCAAAGCTTCTCAACTGCGACAAAATATAAATTCCTCCTCTATAACAGTTATTTATAAAATACTCTCTACCTTTTACATTTATCATATTTTTAGAAACAATAAATTAAAAGTATTCAGTAACAAAAAATCATTTATAAATTAGAACCGCTAATGAACCATTGAATCTTTAAATATAAACAATTAGTTCCACTGCTACAACTAAGTTCCAACTGGTTTATTTGCTAAAACTTTATTATATTTATATTCAGAAATCAATTTTCTACCTCGTTTTAATGTATTATTTTATTCTTTTTTGCATCTAAACAACGTTTCGGGCTCCTCCCCTCAATATCCAGGGCTCATCCTACAAATACAAATATTTCCAATCATAAGTTTACAATTTAAATATTGCTACAATCAACAGAATTTATACTGCACCTTAATAAAACTTTTTTACGCATTTACTCACAAGAAATCTATATTTAAACATAGTTACATGATTTCACTAGTATATGAGCATTTACAAATGCTAAATACAAGAAACAAATAGTTTCTTAAGATTTAGCCAAAATATTTTTGAATCCATATTTTTTTTTTCTTACATGATTATAAATATGTGAACATTTGTCATTTTAGGTAGAAACAAATTATACCCAAAAATCCAAATATGTTATAAGAGATACTATGAATTTATGTACTTATATTGCATTGTATATATAATTTATATACATATATTGTATTTGGAGATATGAAAGGATCGCATCAAACTTGGGGCCCTGCAACACCCAATACCAGGGGAAATATTATCAGAAGAATAATAGATAATAGATAACAGATTCTCTTCTACTCAACACAGGAGAAGCCACATATATATGCCCAAGATGCGGATCAACATCAGCAATAGACTTAACTTTTACCTCAACTAACCTTTTTACGCAAGTTACCTGGAGTGTCTGTGACAACCAATATGCGAGTGACCATTTCCCGACACTATTACGTTTCATCACCGAAATACCTAAAACCAAAAAACATCCTAGATGGATAATAGAAAAAGCTAATTGGGAGGAATTCGTAGGAAAAATAAAAAAATTCAAAACACATCGACCAGAAAAAGCAACAGAGAACAACAATAGAGAACTTTACGCATAATATAATACAGCATGGCTGCAGACAATACCGAAAACGAAGGGAGATCCTAAAACAAATCATACTCCATGGTTTGATGATAAATGCCGGAAAAAACATTAGTATTAAGAATAAAGCTCTCAAAGATTTTCAACGAAAAACTACAAAAGAAAACTTGATAGAATATAAAAAACAAAAAGCTATAGTCAGAAACCTTATAAAGGTTAAGAAGAAAAGATCCTGGACTTCATACGTAGAATCGATAAACTGTAACACCCCAATAAAAAAAGTATGGAAAAAAATCCATAGTATAGCCGGTAATAACAATATAGAGACCCCGATACTAAAAATTCAAAATGAAATTATTACAAATCCTAAAATAATAGCGGAAACTCTCGTGGATCATTTCGCAGCCATTTCTAACCTGGATAACAATCATAATCGAGAAGAACAGGGAATAGATTTTACACCATCTACAACACAAGACAACTCTTCTCAGCTGGAATATAATTACCCCTTCACAATCTGGGAACTGCAAACAGCAATAGATGAAATAAAATCCTCCTCACCCGGAATAGATGAAGTACATAACGCTATGATAAAACACTTTCCTTATGAAACTAATAAACAGATTCTTGCAATATTCAACAGTTTCTGGGAAACATCCACATACCCCGAGGCTTGGAGAGAATCGATAGTCATCCCTATACTCAAACTGGGCAAAAATAAGCTACAACGCAACAGTTATCGGCCATACTGCTTACCAGCTGTTTGTCAAAACTCCTGGAGAAAATGGTTAACAGAAGACTGATGTGGGTCATTGAAAAATTGAACCTCTTGTCACCTATACAATGTGGATTTAGGAAATGCAGTTCGACAATAGACCAGTCTGTGACAATGGAAGCCGAAATTCTCAACACTTTTATAGATCAATCAGAAGCAGTAAGTATATTTTTTGATATTGAAAAAGCATATGACACTATAGACCGGAAAAGTATAACAAAAACACTATATGAATGTGGGTTCAGGGGAATGTCGCCAAAGCTTCCTACAGAAAAGATATATCAGCATAAGAGTTGGAGAATCAAGTCCTAAAGAAATAGTTAATGGCATTCCTCAGGGAAGTGTTCTAAGTTGTACACTGTTTGCAATAGCAATAAATTATATAACAAATGTAATACCTAAATCAATAAAAGCATTCCTTTATGTAGACAATTTGACGATCTTTCTAATATTCAAGAG
The DNA here is from genome assembly GCF_000696795.3 of Halyomorpha halys. Taxonomy (NCBI): domain Eukaryota; kingdom Metazoa; phylum Arthropoda; class Insecta; order Hemiptera; family Pentatomidae; genus Halyomorpha; species Halyomorpha halys. The sequence goes on from NW_027111402.1 coordinate 553,169, forward strand.
GCACGAGTGGATGAGAAGAGCACTGCAGAATGTATGAATAGTCTACAAGCTTGGTCGGAAAGCAAACATTTCCGCTTCTCTATTGAAAAGACTATTGCAAAGAGGTGCATTATTTTCAAGAAAGAGGACTCCAAGCTTTTTATGTACGAAAATTCTCTAACATTCTGTGACAGCACCAAATTTCTCGGACTGATATTGGACCATAAGATAACATGGTCAAATCACATAGAGCACTTGCGAGAAGAATGCTTTAAGAAGCTCCAGAAGCTGTACGTACCAGAAACTGACGACCACCAGATCCACCGGATCTAATCCTCAAAGGTAAAAATGTGAAATGGAATTCTGCCAGCGAAACAGTAAGATACCCGGGAATTCACCTCGATCGCCGCCTTACCTGGAATCACCATATCAACATCAAACTAACTCAAAATTATGCAAGGTTAGCAATGCTATATCCTATCCTAAACAGAAATTCC
>NW_027111402.1:554647-559863 GCF_000696795.3 Halyomorpha halys
AAAAAATGGAGTTGAGTTGCGGGTGGGTAACGTCGGAATGCAAAGGGTCAATACGGGCACATATGGTCTCCGGTGGAATATTATAGAAAATCAATATGTGCCACTCTCTATAGCGAAACTACTCTATCTATGGAACACGTTAAACAAAAAGTCCGAAAATTAAAAAAAAAATATATATATATAGTTTTTGCACATATGCAAAAGAGCTATTCATACACATATCCTTGCCAATGTTTATTCATAAAGCAAAAAAGCTATATATTCCAGACATAATAAAAAAATAATTGAAGAATACCCACGTTCTTCATATAAAATGCATGCTTCATTAAAAGTAGTTAGCCAGAATAGAGATGGACTAAAAAGGCAGAGAGAGACAACAGCCGGCGCTGGCCGGGATCCAGGTACGGCCCGACCGACCAACTTGTCACCACCAGCCCGCCCAGCATTTACCCTCCCTTCGGTATAATCTATTGTAACTACTACATTCCCAAAACCCCAAGTTATTACGTTGTTTTTCCACTAATGACTCCCTCTGGGATAGAACAAGAAATGTTCAGGACGACTTTTTTACTTTATATTTAAGCAGAAATCTTTAAAGCTATAATAACGAAAAAAAAGAGAAACTTTTAAAATATTTTTGGTTACTATTTTTATCATATGGTTACTCAACTAGGGTATGCCAACAAAGCATGTGCACTTTTTACTTGTATAAAAAGTGAATATTTATTTTATTTTTTTTTTTTTATGACCCCTTCCCTGGTCATTTCTGACATACAGGAGATGGTTAGGGAGGAGGAGGTTATTTAAAGGTAACCAACCTATTCTAGCCATGGTGGGGGGTCAAGTTTTTATTTCGATGGACCGCCACATAAATGAAAAACATGGAACCAAGCTAGATTCGAACCAACAGCTCGACAGTTATATTTATATATCTCTGCAAAAAGTTAAATATGTTATTCACACTGAAGTAGAGCCCTTATCTGAGATATGTTTTTATATATATTTATTTTATCGCCCCCCCAACAAACAGCCCCCTGGTTGGAGGGGTTGACATCCTACAGGCAACCAAAAAATTCGGATCAGAATGGGAGGAACAAGTTTTCCTACTGTGGGGCCACCATGAGATAAAAGTCAATGCCCCCAAGCCAGAACCGACAGAAGTGACACTCTAACTTAATTGGCTATAAACAGTCAACATATTTTTATTTCTACCATCGAGGCATCTATTTCTGAAAAGCAAAAAAATACGAATGGAGTACATTTTCAGAAGATGAAATGCCAATTCCTCTTTTCAAGCTCTCATAAAAAATGTTACAAACAATAAATACATTTTTATAATTATTTTATCTTTTGCGAAATATAGATGGTTTTATTGAACAATTATTGTCAGAATTACAGGTGAAATACATTTTTCTAATAATAATAATAATAAATATTAAATACTTTCTCTCAAAAACAACAGGGGTTTATCTCGCCATCACAAGGATGGACTCTGTTTAACTGGACTCTGCAAAGGTGTTGAATCAACAATCGTATCACAAACTGAACGACTGGCAGAATGGAAAAGCAAGTCTCTGCATGGGAGATTCTATAGCCAACTGAATGAAGCCTCTGTAGACAAAGAGAGATAATTAGAATGGTTAAAAGCTGGAAGGCTATTCTCCGAGACAGAGGGATTTGTGGTTGATATTCAAGATCAAGTGATTGCCACGAGATCATATACGAAGCATGTGTTAAAAGAGGCAACAACACTAGATAAGTGTCGATTATGCTCAGTAACGCTCGAATCAATCCAACATATCACTGGTGGATGTGGAGTGCTGGCTGGTACTGAATATTTCCAGAGGCACAACAATGTGGCCAAAATTTTGCATCATGCTCTGGCTGTGAAGTACAACCTAATTGAAGATAAGAGCCCTTATTACAAGTACCACCCAAATAAACTCCTCCAAAAAGGTTCTCTCAGGCTATATTGGGATGAATCAATAATTATGGACGAAAAAAGAAAGCAGAACTTATTGATGTTGGGATCCCCAACGATAATAATGTAAGCTCCACTGTGGGAGAAAAACTGAGGAAATACCAGGAATTGGCGATAGAATTGAAGGAAATATATAAATTGGAAGGTGTTACCACTACTCCATTCATAATATCAACGAATAGTCTCATACCAAAATCAAAAGTGGCAGGCATGAATGGTTTGGGGGTGCCTATGGATGTGCTGAAAGAGGGTCAACAGTCAATTCTCTTAGACACTCCACGTATAGTGCGAAAATTTTTAAATATTTGAAAAAAAATAAATCAACAAAAATATGAAGGTGGTTGGACTTCTAGGTCTCCCACCTCAGATACTCAACCAGCAATAGCGAGAACAACCGACCATAATAATAATAATAATAATAATAATTAGTAATGCGTTTTTTAGAAATGTTCATCTTACTATCAAGTTATACTATTGAAAACATCTTTAACAAATAGTAAACCCTATTATTTCATTATTAAATTAATAGTTATAGTTATTATATCAACATTTATAGTATAAGGGACAAATAGATGTATCATATCTTTGATGAGCGGTCATAAGGGCTTAAGTCGAAAATATGAATTTTTCTGGAGAGCAAAACCAAAAGTTCAAAACATTATGTAAAATCTACTTATTGAAAGTTGTGTAGTTGTTATTTTTATAAAACAATATTTTTATACAGTTTTCTTCCAACTGTAATAAATCCAAATTTATTTGAAATGCTTATAAACTAATTTACGTTTGGATAAAAAGAGATGAAGTGATATAAATAAAAGGATTTCAACGTTCTTAACGAGGCAGCGAGAGGAATGTTGTAGAAGAACACTAAGAGGAACATTAGCTCAGAATTGTCATATGTGTTTTTCGGAACATCAAGCCCTGGTTAAGATTAGATTTGGTTGAGTTCAAAAATACAAAAGGAAAATGTTATAAGGAAATAGTCAGGAAGGAGTATTTAAAAAAATGAGTTAGTAAACGAAACGACATTTCAATTTAGCGTCTAAATTTGCCTTATTCGAGACCAAAAAACAAACCTGACACAGCAGTCCATTCAGACGTGGTGCCGTTTCGGCCTATTCAGTAAAATATATGTCTGAGCTAGAAAATACGACTCTAAAAATAATATGTGATCTGAGGTGGATAAAGTAATCCAAAATATTCAAAAGTCAGTTTTTATATACAAAAATAAAAATATTTAGGTTGATGAAATATCGCCAAATCATGCGAGTTAAATGGTCCTGCAACTTATTTCTAATTTATGTATGTATGTTAAGGTATGTAATGTGCAAAAGCGTGCAATTATCATTTGTTTAGGTATAATTTTGGTCACTCGTGGCTGGTAAACCTGGAAATCATAAGCTTCCAATATAATCCTTGGGAAATCAAATTTTTAATTATTGACTTTGTGTTATTCGTAATATTTTTATTTGATTAGTTTTGTTTTTGTTTTTATTACGATCTGCCTGGCCTTTTATGACATACAGGGGGGGGGGGTGAGGAAAGTTATCAAGAAGTAGCAAACTTACTCTAACCATGGTGGGCGGATCAAGTTTTTATTCCGTGGGACCGTCATGACTGTGCACAACGAGGTAACAGGGCAGCCTGATTGTAGCAGTCACTAATCTGGGTCATTGTGAACCTAAAGGATATTAAAGATGCACTTCTTAGAGGAAGTGCGTCTGAATTACTGATCTTTACGTGTCAGGAAGCTCAATTTCAACTTATATTAAAAGGGTTTATCTTTCTATTAAATAAAATATTTGTAAAAAAAAACAATTCAATTAACAGTTATTTGACAAGTAACTCATTAACAAATGAAACAGAGGTAGCCAAGCACTTTCTGGTGTCTAACAAACCAGGTTAATATGCTTGTTAAAAATTCTAAGGTTTCTTTGTAAATTCGAGTGTTCAAACCTAAAATAATTTATACTACACAATAAATTAGGCTGTTAGAGCATAGTGTTGACAAAGAAAATGTTATAAGAAAATAGTCAGGAAGGAGTATTTACAAAAAGGAGTTAATAAATGAAACAGTAATTTCAATTTAGTGTCTAAATTTGCCTTATTCGAGACCAAAAAACAAACCTGACACAGCAGTCCATTCAGACGTGGTGCCGTTTCGGCCTATTCAGTAAAATATACGTCTGAGCTAGAAAATACGACTCTAAAAATAATATGTGATCTGAGGTGGATAAAGTAACCCAAAATATTCAAAAGTCAATTTTTATTTAAAAAAATACAAATATTCAGGTTGATGAAATGCCGCCAAATCATGCTAGTTAAATAGTCTTGCAACTTATTTTTAATTTATCCGGTATGTAATGTGTAAAGCGTGCAATTATCATTTGTTTAGGTATAATTTTGTTCACTCGTGGCTGGCAAACATTAGAAATCATAAGCTTCCAATATAATACATGGGAAATTAATTTTTTATTTTATTTTATTTTATTAGTTTTTTTGTTATTATTTGTTATTACCTGGCCATTTATGACATACAGGGGGATGAGGAAGGTTATCAAGAAGTAGCAAACTTACTCTAACCATGGTGGGCGGATCAAGTTTTCATTCCGTGGGACCATCATGAAATAAAAATTATCTCTTTCTTCCCCAGGCCGGAGTCAACCGGATCTGCTGCAATTCCGAGACTGCTAATTTAATTTGATATTGTATTTTATTGTTATAATTAGAAATCAAAACCCCATCTCCAACTGGAGGCCCTTCTTGCGATAAGGCAGAGACATTTGCCATAAGTAACTTTATACTGCCATTGAGAAGTAATATAATTCACATTACTGTGCACTAGGACTTAGTCAGTGTTGATTTACAGCTGAAATATTTATATATGACTTGAAACATACTTACATAAAACACACGCGAACACCTTGCGCCCAGCGATTGTGCACAACGAGCTAACAGGCCAGCCTGATCGTAGCAGTCACTGATCTGGGTCAATGTGAACCTAAAGGATATTAAAGACGCACTTCTTAGACGAAATGCGTCTGTATTACCGTTGTTTACGGGTCAGGAAGCTCAATTTCAACTTATATTAAATCTTATATTTATCTTTCTATTGAATAAATTATTTATAAAAAATCAATTCAATTAACAGTTATTTGACTGTTAATGAGACAGAGGTAGCCAAATACTTTCTGCTGTCTAACAAACCAGGTTAATATGCTTGTTAAAAATTCTA
>NW_027111402.1:559913-560410 GCF_000696795.3 Halyomorpha halys
TGTCTAACAAACCAGGTTAATATGCTTGTTAAAAATTCTAAGGTTTCTTTGTAAATTCGAGTGTTCAAACCTAAAATAATTTATACTACACAATAAATTAGGCATAGTATTGACCCCGAACTCCTACTTATTTTATTTGATTATGTGGTGTTGCAGGCCCTATTTTTTATTATTTTTTTCTTACTTAGTTACTCGTTGTTTATAAATAAAAAAAATAAATAAATCAAATAAAATATTTACTGAAAATAGTGCGAAATCATTTGAAATTTGCAAATAAATGATAGAAAAATGCTCTTATATGAGCAATCGTACTATAATATATTTTATTTTCTGGAGGGAATTGATATTTTTATCATTATCAGCTCTTTTTAAGTTGACTTGGTAACTGTTTAGACCACCATATTTTTTTTCTTATAATTACAGTTGTGAAATAATCTATAGTCTTAAGTGAGAAAAGGGTATTGCAAGCAATCGATGTCTAAAGAATTTTAAGAGTA
>NW_027111402.1:560460-562653 GCF_000696795.3 Halyomorpha halys
GGTATTCCAAGCAATCGATGTCTAAAGAATTTTAAGAGTATACAACACATTAAAATGTATGTTATGCACCGATAATACATAAGCTCAACCTAATTGAAAATATTTATAGGAAATGCTCTATTAAGAAAATAAACACTTTCAATAATTTCCAGAGATAAAAGTAATGCAAATCTGAGGAAGGAATGTTTTGATTATTCTCCTAGAACTGAAATGAATTTTGGGCACAGCTTCTTTGATGAAAAATAAGAAACACAGAAAGGTCTAGAAAAAATGTCGGAAACTTGAAAATCTGAGGTACAGAACATAAAAAAATTAAGACGATTTCAATATTTTTCTAAATTAAACTTGACTAAGCATCTATCACGAGTTTAATTAGTTTTGCTATAATAATACTATAAAACAATATAGTAGTAAGTACATCTGAAGCATAACAACCTTAATACCAACCGGTAGCTCTGATTTGGTGCTATATTATGACAATCTCTAAATGCTCAAAACGTACTTAAGCCCTTTTGACCGTGCATCAAAGATATATGTAGATGTAATTAAAAAAAAAAAAATTTAAAAACTGACAATTTTGAAATGACTTGTATATAAATACTTCCAGATATACCTTGAAAATGTGTATAAATCTAAATCCTGACGTAGGAAATTCCTAAGGTACCGAAATAAGTTTATATTACGGTACAACTCTTCTTTATTAATTTTTTTATTAGGTAAGAATGTACGCCCACTCAACTCATCAAATAATTCAAGGAATCTGGTTTTACCCAGAATGAAAACAACTTCCTTAATAATAGCAGAAAATTAAAAATAAACAGCAAGAGACTCCACTCCAATTGCAAGCATTTCTTTGCAGACAATAAACTTAATTTTAATGGTTAGTTCCAGAACCAAATTAAATGCATATATTCTTTTTATTAAAAACGTAAAAATCATACATCTTGACTGAAATTAAGCATAAACTCTTTAACATCCAGTAGTACAGCTATTTGATTACATCTTATAAGTATGTAAATGTATAACTGTAATGTATATGTATTCTGTAGTTTACAGTGTATTATTTTCTTCAATATAGTATAAGCAAGAAAAAAAAATCTATTTCAAGTCTTTATTCCACAATTTTAATTTGTACTTCAATTCATCAGTTAAACTCAATTTTGTAAGGTCTATTTTCATTATACCACCTTATATGTAAAATAACATATTACACGCTGATCACATGTAAAATAAAATATTACACAGTAATCATATATAAAATAAAATATTACACGGTGTTTGTTAACGCCATGTTTTATAATTAGCTTGTAAATACTTAGTAAATAGTATTTGAGTTATATTAGTGTTTGATTTAGTTACATTTATGTTTATTTATATAATTTTAATTTAATTTAGTTATTTGAGAAGAAGAATATGTATTTATATTTGTGTGTTATAAATAAGTAATAGAGACTGTTGCTAAGGGTTGGTAACCGTCGTCACCTAGCAACGGGCCGACCATCTTCGTTTTTTAGTTCCGGCTAAGTAGTGGCCATGATATTGTGTAACCAGCCCAGTCTGCGTGCGGTTGTTTATTCAATAAATAAACATTTTTGAGTGTTTTAGTCGATATTAAAGTCCGGAACCAGACCTTTTCTGCGTTTCTGGCCTTTAAGTGCAATATGAGTTAATATTAATTAATTGGCTTGGATAATTCATTAATGACTAGACCCTGTCTGCCCTCAATAAGTGCCAGTGTGGCCATCTTGGCTTCTGGGACATTTCGACGGTTTATGAGCCACTACACCAACCTTGGACCATTGCAGCGGTGTATTTAGCAACAGAGCAGCCATCTTCACATCTCGACAAGCAAGATATCTTCCTTTGACTTATCGGAGTCGATCAACCTTTCGTCGATCAGTATTTATTTTATATTTGTCTCTTTTGTTTTCTTAATTTATTGATCTAATTTTATTTTTATCTGAGAGACCTATTTGTTTTACTTGATTCATTATTTTATTCATCGTTTGTTTATTTTAGTTTTTTTTTCAAATATTTAAATTAACAAAATAAATGTTTATATCCGACCAGCTAGTTCTTTTGTTCTTTTTAAGCCCTTCCAACAAAAAGACATAGTCAATTTGAGGTTGCTTTAACAGTGTTCATACGTAAAATATAGTATCACTAAAAACCTTTATTATATAATAGAGAGAA
>NW_027111402.1:562703-566552 GCF_000696795.3 Halyomorpha halys
ATGTAAAATAAAATATTACACAGTAATCATATATAAAATAAAATATTACACGGTGTTTGTTAACGCCATGTTTTATAATTAGCTTGTAAATACTTTGTAAATAGTATTTGAGTTATATTAGTGTTTAATTTAATTACATTTATGTTTATTTATATAATTTTAATTTAATTTAGTTATTTGAGAAGAAGAATATGTATTTATATTTGTGTATTACAAATAAGTAATAGAGACTGTTACTAAGGGTTGATAATCGTCGCTAAGGCGTCACCAAGCAACGGGCCGACCATCTTCGTTTTTTAGTTCCGGCTAAGTAGTGGCCATGATATTGTGTAACCAGCCCTGTCTGTGTGCGGTTGATGTTATTTATTGAAGATTTTTGAGTGTTTTAGGCGATATTAAAGTCCGGAACCAGACCTTTTCTGCGTTTCTGGCCTTTAAGTGCAATATGAGTTGTTCTTAATTAATTGGCTTGCATAATTCAATAATGACTAGACCCTGTCTGCCCTCAGTAAGTGCCAGTGTGGCCATCTGGGCTTCTGGGACATTTGGACGGTTTATGAGCCACTACACCAACCTTGGACCATTGCAGTGGTGTATTTAGCAACAGAGCTGCCATCTTCACATCTCGACAAGCAAGATATCTACCTCTGACCTATCGGAGTGGATCAACCTTTCGTCGATCAGTATTTATTTTATATTTGTCTCTTTTGTTGTCTTAATTTATTGATCTAATTTTATTTTTATCTGAGAGACCTATTTGTTTTACTTGATTCATTATTTTATTCATCGTTTGTTTATTTTAGTTTAATTTTTTTTTCAAATGTTTGAACTAACCAAATAAATGTTTATATCCGACCAGCTAGTTATTTTTTCTTTTTAAAGCCTACCAACAGAAAGACATAGTCAATTTGAGGTGGCTTTAACAGTGTTCATACGTAAAATATAGTATCACTAAAAACCTTTATTATATAATAGAGAGAAAATAAACAGTTCGAAGCATTAACCTACATACATGTTATTTAAATAAATATATAAAAATTATATATATTTCATACAGTAGCTTAATGCAAATGCTGAATTTAAATTAGATTTTAATTAATTAATTCAAGAACCAAATTAAGTAAATATATTAATTTTTTTAAATGTGAAAATTATACATAAAAAAATGCAACCGCTACTTTGTGAGGAAGCACTGTTTTTAGAAAAATTGTTATACAAGGAGGAGATTTTTTCAAAATCACGCTCAACTCCCAGATTAGGGTGCCCACTTGATGAGCCAGGGTGGTACCCACGAGGGCACCAGAACCCACAGGGTTGACTTACAGAATAACAGAAATTAATTATCTACCACAGGCGGAACCGAAACCGGGTCCTTGGGATTAATTTAAATACATAAAAAAATATATTTCGCACAGTAGCTAATTACAAATTCTTCGAGTGAATTTTAGTGAGTTCATTCAAGAAGCAAATTCAGTATACATGTTTTTATTATAAATGCAGAAATCATACATATGTTTTATAACATGATTGATAGCATAGAGACAATTTTGAGTTTCAAATTTAAATCTCTATTATATAAAACGGTTATAGTGATCACCGTGTAATATTTTATTTTACTCTCTCAGCTAATTGAACGCTTAAGTACTTAACAGTCTGAAAAACTTCGAACTGGACGGCGAGTTGAAAACAAAAAGACTGAACAGTTTGAAAAAAAAAATGAAGCACAATATATTTATATTTATTACACTATATTGGAAAAAATACTACTACCTGAACTACAGAATACACTTAAATTACAGTTATACAATTTGAGCAACGAGTAATAAAATTAAATTAACAGTTGTATAATATGTTAAATGGCCGCCGTTAGACGGGACATTGGTTAGTTAAAATTTTCTTATCTTTCTTTTTTAATGAAATTAGTTCATAATCCCCTTATAATGTACATATCAAACATTGACCAGTAATATTTAAGTTGTGTAGATTATAAATAATACTCTAGACTGCATTATAATGTAACTGAAATAGCCATGATACCTTTTAATTCCGACTAACACTTGACATTTCGAATTTCACATTTTTAAACATCTTTAAAACATTTAAAATTAATGTGTCATTGTATTAACATTTCAAAAATTATTTTTCAGAAATTTTTCAAAATTAGTCAGAAAAAATTACATAGCTACTCTATAAAACGATAGAAGAGATGTCTCTAGAATGTAGGGTTGACTTTTTGTTATATTACAGGATTTAAATGATATACTTATATTAAAGGTTTTATTTATTTTTAATTCAGTTACCAGGTAGCTCGGCTTGACAGATGGTATTATTCACTTACTTAATCTAGAAAATTTATTTTTCAATTTATAGAAGAATTTTTTTCTTTTATATTTCTAAACACACGTGTCAAATACATGATTGGCTATTAGCTGATTGCTTGGTGGAAATATTAATCAACAAATGACAAGAGCTTATAAGAGCACCCAGCGATACTTTTTATTTCTTGTTTTTTAACTTTCTCATTTTATTAGGTACTTCATCCATGTTCTTTTCAGTCTCCACGTGGTGTTCTCAGCATTCCGAGTCCTGGCCATTTATCCTATAGCGATTTTTGTTATTGAAGTAGAATTTTTCATAATAAAATTTTTAGTATGTTTTTATAAGCTAAGAAAGTTCAGTGGCCATTAGACTTTTAAGTCAGAATGCAAAGTCTTGAGTTTATCCGTTCCGGATTCTCGTCTGAAGTATAATAAATATAACCAATAACCTAATATAAACTAATAAAATAAATAATAAAAATAAAACCTTTGTTGGACCAATGTTTGTGAAGATATAGTAAGAATTAATTTGATTGGTCATATCACACACATCAAATATTATTCTTAATTCAAATTAAAAAAATGTGGTTATTTCTAATTTATCTATTTTTTTAATTGTACTTATTTTATACCTTTACGATTTGTTCAAAATTGTTTAATATTTTATAATTATTATTGCTGTAATCATTGCATGTATCATACAATCTGGGCACTTTTGAATCTGCATCATTAACGTATAAGAAAATAAAAAAGACTCTTCATGCATCTCATTTTATATCTAGGCTAAATGGGAAATAGGTGGTAAATATATTTCTTTTGAATAAAAGGGGAATGAAAAAAGGAAAATTAAAACTTAGAACAGCAGCTAGGTCAAAACCTAAAGTGAGATTGAGGATTTCCTGGCGAACTAATTCCTGGGCGCCAAAAACATCAAAGTCTAAAAAGTTTTCTCATTACATCAAGGATTAGGACATGAAAAAATTCAGTTAAAGAAAGACAGGCAGTACATTTGACAGAGGACATGGCACTGAAACTTTTTGTCCCTCTGGTTTTTTTTTTAATGTGTGAAGCTTTATGTTTTGTGAATTCTTTTGTGTTTACAGGGGTTTAGTTCGAAACACTCCTAACAATGCCAGCTAAAACAGCAATCTTTCTCGACCATCCTCAATTTATAAAAAAAATCTGGATAAACAAAATTTAAAAGAAAATAATGGATAACAAAAAGGTAGTCATTTGGTTATTATTCTATTTATATCTTCAAACTTTCATCAGAACCTCATTCGTTATCCAAATTCATAACTACAATCCCTAATCATTCCTATAATCCTCCTCGGAGGTTGAAACCGAAATGGCCCCGAGATCTTTTGTGAATATTCTACTGAATTTTTGGCAATAGAAAAAAAAAATTATACCTGAGGAATTAAAAATAACCAGCGTTTAACATCTTCAAATATTTCCATTTTTATCAAACATTCTTGGGCAACAAATAATATTATCTGACTGATTTTCATTCTCAAAATGTTTAGCGATC
>NW_027111402.1:566629-569412 GCF_000696795.3 Halyomorpha halys
ACTGTTGCAATAAAAAAGTTTTCTTGTAGTATGAATAAAGAATATCAACTTTGTGCCAAAAATACAACAGTTCAACAAATTATAATATGTATAAATAAATAGGACTATAAACATTGTACAGATATTTACTTTAATATGATTAATAATAATAATGACTTTGAAAATCGTTGAACTAAGAAAAATGATATTATGTTTGTAGAAGATAAGCTAAGTTAATTAACTTTGTGAACTAATGAAGGTGATGATAGATGATCCTGATACTCCTTGGGTAAGAAGCCAATATCATGAAGAGCCAGCAAAATTTAGGACTTATTGTTTTCCAAATAATTATTTAAAAACAATTCATTACTAGTTTTACATTATTATTAAAAATAATTAGTAATCATTAATAATTATTATATTAAAAGAAATTAAAGGTGCTAAGAGAACTTCCGGTTCTTGCAGGAACAACAAAAATAAATAAATAAATTTTTGTTTGAATTTTTTTTTTTCTGGAAGAAATAAAACTTTTTATTTAATTCGTCATTGGGGGGCAATTTTCTGATTATTTAACACTATACATCAATTTTAAATAAGTAATTAATAATTAAATCGTAAATTCAAATTTGTAAAAATTAATATTTAGTTGTAAAATATGGTTTTATAAATTAATTTGAATATATATTTATAATAACTAATGATTAATTTTAACTTATTTATTTCAAATGAATGTATAATTTTAAAGCTGTTAATTGTATAATATTTAATTTGTTTACCAATGAACTTTAGAGTGAGCAAACTGCCACTATTCAAATGATAAACCAATTATTCAAAATAATATTTTTTACGCTTCCTGACAGAATGAAATTTTTATTTCAAATTCATTTTCACCAATAACTCAATTAAAAAAAAAAATAATTGACCAGCTTTTCCCCAATTGGCTTTTCAATTTATGAATTTTTTCTCATGAGTATTCCAGTAACATGTTACTTGAAATGTGAAAAATGGAATGGATTGGCGGCTATAGTAACAGAATGAATAATTATCTGCCAAACCCAAATTCAAACCCGCATACCGGGAGTTAGTAGTATGTCTTATGTCTTACACACTTATGTGAATCACTTGAGAATAAAGTTATGTTTTAAAACCGTAAAGAACTGTGAAAAGGATATTAGTTATTATATAATATCACATATAAACATGTGAAAGTGAAAACACTATTTCCCAAACGGTTAGGTTCTGGTAATTTATTTCAATAATTTTAGGGTTATTTAGTCAGTTTATTTTTGCGTAAATCATATCTAAAACAATTGGTTGTTTATTTTTTTTTTTCATTTCCAAATGTAAGGAAAGGAAGAGAAGCTTTGTATTCATGTAGGAGATGGAAACAATTTATTTACTAAGAACCGAAAATTTGTACGCCCGTTTCATGTTTTCTTATTTTTATTAATCAAATAATAAAATATTAATATTAAAAATAAAGTTAAATGTTTCCGGCATCAAGTCATACAGGTTATTATGATTATTGCGACTAATTGTGAAGAGGTACCTTTAAAAAAAATCCCTCCATCCTAGATACGCTTACAAATCAATATAGTTCATTTCATAATGGAATTAAATTAATAATAAAGCATTCTTAAAAAGTTTGTCAATTTCATTGAAAACAAATATGAGAGCTAATTTTAAATACATTTGCAATTAATAAAAAAAAAAAAAAAAAATTTATAACAAAATGAACCCCCAAATTGTATACCACCTGATATAAATAACTGCTTCAAGCCATCAAAAAATGCTTCTAATTAGTCTTGCTACATCTTGCGTGATTTTCTCCCGTGTCTCTACTAACCCTTTCGGGAGGCTTAATTATTTTCAAAGTTTTTTCCTAATTAATTATTGTTTTCACACGTTAGCCATGTTTGACCAAGATATATTATATCGGATTCAAGGACTCGCTTAGTGCTGACTACATCAAACTTCATTCCAGCACCAGTATCGCGAAATCAAAATAGTATGGATTTAATGTTTTAAGAGTTTGGAAACAGTAAAGTTACGGAAAGAGAAAAAATATTTGTGTTGGGTTACGCGATCTTAATTAATTAGTATCATGAAATTCATAACTGAAAATATTTAAAATCGCATAAAAGTAAAAAAGCATCAGGTTCCAATTCTTTATTTTATAAATTTAAAAATTTTAAAGCTATATGCATTTATCAAGGCCTGTTTAATATATCGATTTATCTATCTATCAATGGATGTATGTATATTTTATATTAAATATTCATTGGTTACTAAAGGGTACCTATATTAGTCCTAGTTTCCTGGTTCAGCTCCTAGAACCTAAGGCTTAATCCAATGTCAGGAGGTTTATGTACGAGTATGATACGAGAGCAGTCCAGAAAGTACTCGTAACTCGAGAGAGGAATTTAATTCATAATCTCACATGGGACAGTTCAGTTCCAGACGTCATAGTCAACTTCGCGGCGTTCCGTTTGATCTGGAAACAATAGAGCTTATATTATATGTTAGCTATCGGATGTGGTGAGTGTGCTTCCGAGAACTGGTCCGGTATTGTCTATGACAGATAAGATTTATTTATTCTTAATCATTAGTATCTTCTCTTAATATATGTGTATATTTAATAATTATTTCATCTTTATTTTTTATAAAAGGCAATTAAATGAGGTGACAGCTAATGTTTCTTCTTATTTAATGACGAGGATGAGTGATTGCAAAAAGTGTCCCCATTTTTAATTAATAAATTTTGGATTAGTTTGGTCGGAGATGTAAAAGACATCAACAAATTA
>NW_027111402.1:569462-571488 GCF_000696795.3 Halyomorpha halys
GATTGCAAAAAGTGTCCCCATTTTTAATTAATAAATTTTGGATTAGTTTGGTCGGAGATGTAAAAGACATCAACAAATTACGAGATGATAATTTACTTATTGAAACCTCTAATATTAAACAAATAACGAAACTCTTAGATAGCAAAAATGTAAATGAATTCAATATATCTGTAAAAGCTCCTCTAACTTTAAACTATAGCAAAGGTGCTAAGATTTGTACTTAAAAAAATAATATATTATATCTGAATTAAATGGAAAAATTAATAATATTTTTAGGATTAAAATAATAAAATAACATTAATAAAAGAATGACAAATTCATATGTCGTGAGTACCATACTTTACCAAAATATGCAATCTTAATATAAAAGTTCAGAATTACATATATAGTAATTACATATATAGGTTAGAACCTTTAAGGTGTTACAAATGCCTTAGCCTATTCTAGTATACAATAAAATGCACAAATCTTAAAAACCATTTGCTCCCAATATGGCAAAGATAAACATATAGCTAATAAGTGCACCTATTATTACATAATAAACCTAAACATGTAAATTGCAATGGAAAACATAATAGTTTTATAGATCATGTCACATTTATATGATGAATAAATAAATTTAATGCATTATGTTTTCTAAAAAAAGTTTCAAAAAATATAAATAAATTATAAAATCCCCAAAAATAAAAAAAAAAAAAATATAAAACGAGAACACACACAAAAAACAATAAAATTGCAGGAAAAGGAACTGACAGATATTTTTAAGGGTTATTTTTTTTATGTCTATTATTGATAACATCGCGGTTTTACTATTATCCCAATAATTTCTAACAATCTCTTTAATTATGAACATGGTGAAGTAATAAAAACTGTAAATACATTAGAAAATAATGTCTCTTGTATTTAATAATGAAGGCCTAACGAACCCGAAGGCTCGATGCCGATACCACCAAACGCTCTCTGCATACATCCTTCCAGTGATGCCCCTCCAAACCCAATTCCACTAAATCAGTTTTAACGCAATCCTCCCATCTACGTTTCGGTCTACCCCTCGGACGTTTACCCGTAAATTCAGTGTTTATTAACATTTTAGGGATCCGCTCATTACTAACCCCTACAAGCTTACAAGCCCATCTTATACGCTGCGATGCTATTTATGACTTGAATTATATTTATGGGGTGTAGGCTCCTTAATTCAGCGTTGTGTAATCTTCTAAATTCTCCCGTTAATTCATCCTTTTACGGTCCGAATATTTTTCGAAATAATTTATTTTCGTGACCCCTAAGACGCTGTTCATCCCTTCGACGCTGTCTATAGTATTTAAATTTTAAAAAATTATTGATTTTCTCTAAATGATTAAATAATATGAGGTGAAATGAATACAGCGCTAGGGGCCATTTAGACTAAGTAAATCAATTTCGCAATTTCTGATGATTATATTTTTTATATAATAAGTATATAGAATTTAACATTATCAACAAAGGTTCTATTTATTATTATAGTTAATTCATTTCATAAACGTAATTACTGTTTTCTTTATAGTTTCAGCATTTTCAATTCATATAATGATAGACTGTCATAACTTTATATAACTTTATCAATTGTACGTCAGCTCTCAGAATAACTAATAATATTAGATATATCAAATAAAATTTGATCAATAAATACAGGCGTGAAATCATTGTAAATTGGTTAAATTCATTAGAGGCACCTCACAAAATGTTTTTTGAATATCAATGAGAGTAAATGTAGAGTAAATACCAACTCACAGGATACGAGCGAAAATTTTAAGATATTCTTAAAAGGGAAGAGGAGCGAAGACAATTCCATTATTGTAGCAGAAGGCGGACGCTACATTATGGAAGCAGGTCCCTCCAACTAAGTTCATTGCATATTTATTTCCAAGTCTACTTACCCAACCAGTAGAGGCAACTGATACACAATACATCTTGATTTAAAGAGTTTACGAATCCAGCTGAATATCTAATACAAATGGACGATTGGTGACCCGAACAGTTATATATA
>NW_027111402.1:573071-574473 GCF_000696795.3 Halyomorpha halys
AAAAAAAATAGCAGTGCTTTCTTAGTTGTTACAATTATTTTCTTTAAAAAAAAAAATTAATTTACAACAGTCCCTCGCAGATTAGGCCCATGCTTACAAGCACATGTATGTACACATTAATCTTTTTAGCAGCACACGGTGGCTACAACAATTTCCTTTGTTCCCATTTCTCTCATTTAAATTCTATCTCTCTCACTGTTGAGTTGAGAGGGCAATAGAAATTGCATTAGTGTAGGTCATCCCATGTGGATCTCTTATTAATTATTATGATTTCTAAAGTGTTGGGGCCCAATTTAAAAAGCTGTGAGGGAAATAGGTGCATCCGTGGAACATACTGGGGTAGTTATTGGAACAAACTATTAGGTTAAGATCAAATTGTGAAAGTTAGATAATAGGTTAAATAACTGTTTTTTTAATGTTTCGGATTATTAGTCTATCATAAACTCTTTATTTATATCTATTACTCAGCATTCAAATAGTTCAGTACTAACTCACTGTTTATTAGTCATGATTTGTGGAATTTCTATGTTTAAAACTTTTTTTAAATTATTATCAACTGTGGTATGAAGTTAATGAAAAAATAACAAATTTTCTACAAATCTAATTAATTCACACTACCACACACACCTATGTTACTTAAAATTCAAGGAATGATAATTTCTAGAACATGAAAAATATAAGAGAAACCAGTACCGACAAGATTAATGGTTTGTAGACACTTGCATGGAAGAGTGTCTCGTCTTATAGAAGTTCCCTAATTTGACAGGTGCGGAGTCTAATACACAACTCATCTTCTATGTAAAGGGAACTTCTACGGACAGGTGATTGATATGCGTATACAGTGATATTTCCCGAGAGAAACAGGTAATATTTTCTATAAATGATAAGCCTTTATATACATAAAATTTATGATTGGGGAAAGCGTAGAAAGAAACATGAATTAAGGAAGAAATGAAATTAAAAATAGTTTTTTATTTTGGGACAATTATAAGGTAATTATAATATTACAGTAACATATATTGGCCAAATTAATGTGAACGTACTTGATTAAAACTGCATATAAATAATTATGGATACAGAGAAAAAACAATTAAAAAACTAGCTGACTAAATGCACAAACAAAACGAAAAAGTAGTTAGTTATATGTATAAGTAAAATGTGATTAAATAAAATATTATATTTTATTATGGTTTTAAACGAGAGAAGGGTTGCCATGTACCAACGTTGTTAGAGGAAATGGAGTTGCAGAGAAAGGTAGCTCAAGTAAAAAATGATTTATAAAACGCAGCAGTTCGATGAGGTGCAGGTTAGGCACCTAGTAGTACCCGTACTATGTCCCGATCCATCTTCTTTTCAGACGTCTGGGAGGATTATTAGGTAATGAAGGAGAAGCCAGGCTAGA
>NW_027111402.1:575783-580325 GCF_000696795.3 Halyomorpha halys
AAGATGATAATCATGAGCAAATGATTTAAATTTTTCTGTTGCTATAACATTCCTATATTTCTTCGGGTGGGACTAAAAAATATAAATGTTGTACTAGAAAATAATAGGACAGTTTAACGAAGAAAAAGAAGTCATGCAATCAGGAATGTTCGGATGAAATCGGTTGTTACCGTCCGAATCGAATGCCTAACTATTTCCTTTTTTCTCATTCTATTATACATAAAATTTTCTAATATTTTTTATTTATCCATTTTTTACTATTTCTAACAATGAGAACTGTTTATTTTTCAAATAATAAAAAAGTAAAGGAACTTTAGGGGAAGAATTAAAAAAAAAAAAATCGTCATTTAAGCTCTGGCAGACTATTTATAGTATAAGAGCTAGCTGATATTAAAGAACACTTAATTATACATTGACATGGAAAGTTTAATCAAAATCAAGAGTTGTTTTAGAGAAAACCGAAAACATGTGAATAATCGATTCAAGTTATTTAATAAAGAAAAACACAATCGATATTTGAAGATAGGTTTCACTATTTTACTCATTTATGTTAATTAACAATGTTCCCAAAATAAAATATGAAACCCTAAACGATTTACGTTAGTATTTATCTTCTAAGAAATATTAAAAATACACCTCCCCTCCGCTTGACTTGAAAATCCTCTAACAAAAATTAAATTTTTATAGTATTTAAGCGGTCTCTTTCATTGTTTTTCCTGGAACTCTTATGTTACTTCAGTGTCTAGCGGAGTTAGCGTTTCAATTAGACGTTTAGAATACACAGACATTTTAGCTTCCTCTAAAACCGTCTTTTATTATATTCTCTCCTGCTCTTTTATTATATTTTTTTAATTTTCACTCATCACGAGAGTGACCCTGTGTTATTTTTTCATATTACTCTATTCATTATTTTTTTTTACAAATTGTTGGAAACTCGTAAACAGTTTATGAAAATTCAGTAATATTTGGTAATTCCACTAAACATATCTGCCCTCATAGTACAAGAGCCCAAGAGAAGAAAAAAGGCAGTTATTTAACCCCAATTTTTGATTAGTTTATTGAAAACTAGGTATAATTACTACAACGGACTTCATTTCCTCTGCTTTTGAACTAAAACAATACGCTTCTGGAGCATTTTTGGATGTAACTCCGGTGTTTGATAGCGTATGGCACCAAGACCTTCTTTTTAAACTTAAGCCAATTCTCCCAAGCACCTACTATTTAATTTTACAATCATTTCTTCATGACCGTTTTTTTTTATGTCTGACAAAGCTCAGTGATCTCATCAATGAAGCCAACATTTGCAGGTGTCCCTCAAGGTTCTATCCTGGCTCCACTTCTGTACCTCATATTCACAAACGACTTACCGACAAACGACAACATACTAACTACGACGTATACAGATGACACTGCTATCATTTCGAAAAACATAGGCCCTTTACAGGCCACACTAACACTACAACATATTCTAAACAATATACAGACCTGATGCACACGATAGAAAATTAAGATTAATCACGACAACTCACAACATGTCACATTTACTCTACGACACAAAATATGCCCTTAAGTTTACATTGACAATCACCCTAAACCACAAACAAAAACAGTAACTTATTTAGGACTTACTATGACAGAAGGTTGACATGGTGCCCACACGTCAAGACAAAACGTAAAACGCTAAATTTCCGACTGAGGCAATTATATTCTATACTACGCAGACGTATTTCTTTAAAGGTTTTGAATCAGTAAATTTAACTATCTTTAATTTCAGTGAAACAGACATCCAATGGTCCAATGGTTTCTGAAATGCAATTTTTCTTAAATCAAACTTATTGTCCAAACAACTATAAATCAATTTATTTGAGCAAATATCATGAAAATTACTATTCCTACGAGGATGAGTAAAGATCATAAACTACTTTATAGTACATTAAATTATCTTTAATTTGATTGCTAAAAGGCATCTCTACGTTACATAATTCCTGAGATATAGATTTCTCAAAATAAATTAACTGTTGAAATATCAGAACATTTTTAAGAAATGTTACTTTTTAAAAGGCTTTATCTCGAGAACTATTGGACGTAAATAGCTCTATTATGGCTAATATTTCAGCAAATTTACTGTTCTTTAAATAATGTTCTTTTGGATTTTCTAGTGTTGTTGGTAGTTTTTAAGATATAGAGCTCCTAAAGAAAAAATAATGTTTTTTTTTTAAGGTTTTGAAACAAAACAAACAAACAATGTCCCCTCTTCTTTGACTCTCCTAACTAGAGAAAGAAACTGACTCCAAGTGAATCGTGATTTACTTAAAAATAGAATTGTTTCGGAGGAGTCGAAACTTAAATTCTATTTATAATTCATGTTCCCTCTCATGGTTATTACTAGTCTTGTTTCTAAAAATAAAAGAAGGAGAAATAAATAAATAGTTATTGATTTTTAATATCGATAAAAGAAGATGGTGATTAATACTGATTTTGATAGCTTAGACAATGAATATGAAAATTCATTAAAATAACATGTGATAATGAAAAATTAAATATTATAATAATTAAGAATCATATAAGAGTAAATAATCTGATGATTTTGTAAATATTCTACTCATTATTACAATAAGTCACAAGAGCGGTGTCGAGGAAGTCTACATTTTTCTATGACCCCTCTGCTTCGGGGTCCCTCCTCAAAGAAGTGAAGTCCTAACCACTTTACAGAGTTGACCGAGGTGGATCTCTTATACGAGTCAACCGACAGTGTCCAATAAAGTGTGCCGACCGCAGCTCAGGTAGTTGAGGCGTAGAGCTTTGCCACCTGGGAACATTAACGGCGCCGGTTAAAATCCGGCTTGGGGTGTTTACTTTTTTCATTGCTGTGGCGGTCCCACGTAATGAAAGCTTGATCCCCACCATGGAACCATTAGAACAGGTTGGTTACCTCTACATAACCTCCCCCTGGTATGCCGTCTGAAATGAACAAAAGAAAAAGATGATATTGAAAGAAAAAAAAAGTGTCTAATCAAGTTATAACCACCACCTCTGTTCTACATCATACTTGATGGAGAATGGGACCCAGCAACTCTCAGTTGGCCCTTAAGATTTTTCAGTTTGTAAATATCTGATGTAGCCCAATATTGTTGCCAGTCATTCTGATTTCATACCGTATTGGTTGAAACAGATCTGAAGAGGGGATGTAAGTGCTTCTTATATTTTCCAGTGAGTGGGCTTTTGCTTTAGCTTCGTCTCCGGAATAAAATTTTGTGTGATTATTGATTGACTATCTGAAATATTTTTATTTTATTTTAATAAATTCAAAATAATTTATAAATTATTAATTTTTTAAAATAACATAGTATGAAATATTTTTTAATGATATCACTACGTATTGATATATTTAAAACGCATTTACACACACTGGTATAATAAATAATATACATTGTGGGATTGAATATAAAGAAAATATAACAATGGGAAAATATTTCCAGTACGAATCGGGTCAATTCCTCAGGGGCTTAGAATTCATTTCGCAGCAGGGCCACGAAATAAATCGGGAAATTTCAACTGGTCAAAATAAATCGCTTACCTGTTAAAAATGAGGCAGAAAAGCTTTCTTCACGCCATGTTTGGAACACATCAGGGCGTAAAAACATGACAAAGAAATAACAAACCCACTACACAACGCAACATTGCGTGACCAGTAATCAGTGAATAGAATTGATGTAGGAACGATTACAATGAACTGGGAGAAGTAAGAAAGGTTGACAGGATAACCAGTTTTTTTTTCACGAATCAAAGGTAGTTCACTTAGTAACTCGGAGGTTGGTAATTAGGAGGTTGGGCGTAGGTCTTACGATCTGTGATCTGCCAGCGGAACCGTTTCCAATCTGGCTTGAGACAGACTTTTTTCATTAAGTGGCGGTCCCACAAAATGAAAAACTTTACCCCCACCATGGTTAGAATAGATTGGTCAGTTTTAGATAACCTCTCTTCCCTGTATGCAAGAAATGACCAGGACAGGGCTCATAGAATATCAACATATCAACATCAAACTAACTCAAACTTATGCAAGGTTAGCAATGCTATATCCTATCCTAAAAAGAAATTCCAAACTAAAACCAGAAACAACTGTTCTAATATTTAAAACAATTCTCAGGCCACTGCTGATGTACGGCTGTGAAGTCTCGGGAGCGGCATCCTACACGAAAAGAAAAAACTACGATCTTTTCAAAATAAAGTCCTAAGAATCGCAGTTAATGCTCCTTGGTTCATAAGAAATAGCCAATTGCATCGGGAATTACATATGGAGTCAATGGAGGATCACATCAAAAAACGGTTCATGAAGTTCCACTCCCAGTTGCGGACAGTTAAAGAAGCTGTGACCTACAACCTGGGAAACCCAACCTCAACCCGAAGACTAAAGCCCACACTGCTGCAGGACATTCTGTTATAAATTTTAATAAATATAAAATTAATTCATAGTCCCACTACCTCAATTTTACTTTTTATTATTACTCATATCATTTATTCATTATTATTTTTTATTTATTT
>NW_027111402.1:580985-590609 GCF_000696795.3 Halyomorpha halys
GATAATCTTGAGAAGGTACCACCCAATTATGGTACTTAAATACATTTAGACATGGTGTTAGAGAGTGCAGTATATTATAAGTATCAGTTAGGGAAAGAAAGACGAGTATTTGGTGCATTATAAGGGAAGGCTTGATTACCAGACAAATAGAAGAAATAATTTAGTGAGCGATTTGGGCTAGATGTAATTTTGGAGTAATATTTAAGGGTTCGTTTTTTTTTGTTTTTACTAGTAATGATATTTCAAACACTTTCACGTAAAAACTATTTGACGGGGTGGAGCGGAAAGCCATAGTAATCTATTCTGAAAGCAGGATCTAGCATCTACAGCGTTCTTTTGCTTGCCGAACAAATGTATTGCTCACGAGTGACACCAATTCCTTTCAGATTTACAGATTTTGAAAGAAGATCCCGCAACAAGAGCAATTTTTACCTTTTAATTTTTTAAAAAAATAATAATATCTAAGATAATTTATAGTCTTAATGTAATTCCAGTTTATTTAATGTAATTCACTTATAGACGAATACATAATTTAATAACTTTTTCAATTTGTATATTAAGACTAAATGCTCCTAAATGTCAAAATACTTTAAAAATATATATAAATAAAATCACACATATATCATAAATTTTGACATTTTCACCAATTTTTTTTAGGGGTATAAATTGCGATCTACAATTCGCTAAGCCAAAATCTAAATCATGATGCAAAAACTCCGTACTACACTGCTCGTTTATTAAAATATTTTGTAATTATAAATATTATTTTCGCTTACTTTTACCTATATTTGGAATATATAGTACAGTAAAGTACTGAGAAGGTACAAAATTTCGAATTTGAATTTTCTATACTTGTTGATGTCCCCTGAGATAAAAAAACTTAGACTCGCAAAAGGATTTGTGCCTCTGCATTTCAAGAGCATAGCTCAAAAACGAAAAGTTGTACAAAACTGAAATTTAATATTTAAAGCGGTAATATGCCTGGGATGTGATAAAAACATGTTCAATAGAAGTTTCGACAGTCAGAAGTGCCACTTTATCGAGTCGAATTTTCTCATTTTTTTGATTTTCTCGAAAATGATTTTAACGATTTCGATGAATGTCAGTATGCTAATGTACAAGTAATGGTAAATTAATGGTCTTTAATTTCAGTTATATTTTATCCTCATTGAAAAGGTCTGAATGGCCCTAAATGACAAATTAAAAAAAAAAAACCTTTAATTTTTTTTTGTTTGTAAAAAGTAAACAGTTTTCAATGCTACTATGTATTCTATAGATACAAAGTAAAAAAGAATTTTATGAACAAATAAAGGAGAGAAAAGGAAATTAAGGACCGCCTGGTCTTCCCTGATTGTATTCGTGGCTGGAAAAAAATTCCTTATCCCCTCTTCGAGCAATCATAAAACAAGAATTTTTATGAATTAAGAATTAAGAAAAATTAATTTTTTTTTGTACATAATTGTCACCTACTAATATAAAGACTTGATTTTTATTAATAATAGCAATAACTTTAACACAAGCTAGTGAGCTACACATAACGTAGGGATGCATATAGGGTGGTAACTGAAAGCTGTCTGATGAATGCATTTCACCAAATCTTATTATAAATTTATTTTAGGATTAACAAATTAAAATTCTCTGTATCAAATTCCTCCCGCGTCCAATCCTTACAATCCAAAACCCTTGATGCTCCTTATTACGTAACGAATAAACTCATCCACAAAGACCTTAATATCCCATTCGTTGCAGATTTGACCAAGACAGATATGAGTCTTTTCATTCCAAACTTATTACCCAGCCTAACCCATTAATTCTTAATCTCTCATCCTTAACAATCCCTGATAATCCTCCGAGACGTCTGAAAAGAATGTGGTCACGGGACCTTCAAATGTAAATAAATGCTTGAAGTACCACCAATGGGTGGTTCCTTCCCAAGAATTTCAAGTGTAAATGAAACATACAACATATTTATTAATTGTATTTATTATTTGTACAGTTGTAAATCACATTAAATATATAAAAATAAAAGAATCTCTGCTGATAAAAGAGTGGACTACAAAGACGGATTGGACTATGTGATGCAACCATTTCAAAACACAAACAGCTCGTCCGATCAGAGGAAAGAGCTCACCAAAGAGTAGAAGATCGTAAATCTTGAGCCCTAAAAGCCGGAAGAGGGGTTGGATAGGACCGTACTACCTGCAAGCCCAACTTACCGCTGACATCTGCATTACCTCAGTCAAACCACCCTCTGTTTTGCTCTTGATAACGTCGACATTCAATAGAGTTCACCCCTTTGTTCAACTCTGTCGTGTTTTTTCCCCTCTTGTCAGCGATAAACTAATGGCATTTTGGAAGAACATAAATCTGTGTGATTTATCCGCAGATGCATTTTATGTTGGTCGAATTGTTCTAAACCGTGTTGGTGTTGTTGTTCTTCATAATTCTAATGGCGCATTAGTTTGTAATGAAACCTTTAAACATGTTTAGAAGAATAAATTTAGTAAGAGAGATATAGAATAAAATAAATAAGAGGAAAAATAAACCACTTAAAATTGTTATATTTGAATTGAATCATTGTGCTAATTTGAAAAGAAATAAAATATAAAAAAAATTGTACATTTTACTTACGTCCAAATAAAGTTTTCGTTTTTTCATGAAACTTTGTTAACGCTTTTTATTAAGGATTTACTCTATATAAGAAAAGTTAAAGAAAAAAAAAAAGATTGTTTATATATAAGTGAATAATTATCCATTCAATTTAAGAACGTAATGTAAGAATTTTTATTATATTTAAGTTTTTTTTTAAATATTATTAATATCGAACATTACATTAAAAACCTAGGAGGGAAAAAAGATGCCCAGCGCAAGACAGATAACTTACAAATGTGCCCACATGTAGAAAAAAGTTGGGGACTTCAGGTCTATCTTATCAGCTAAATATTTTTTCGCTTTTTGATAAGGGAATATCGTAGGTTATGTGTATTCTATCTCTTCAACGTTAGTGCTCTAGTAAGAAAACTAAAATGATGGAAGCCCAACGAGCATGTGTGATAATATAATAGTTTTATATCAGAATTATAATTATAGGCCAAGTTGTAATAATAATAAATCAAGATTATGTATGTTTCTTGGTCTTAAAACATAGAGTTTTAGAACTGAATTGCTAATAAGCACAGAATGATTGCAATTTCAATTAATTAAAAAAAGAAACAAAAGTAAAAAAAATGACCACCGGATGACAAATTACTTTTAAGGAGCTATGTCTTTAGGTAGAAAAATGTTCCAAGTCTATGATATCAGACAAATATAATTTCATATGGCTTTTTGATAAGGTATACTGTATTTAAAAGAAAGGGGACTGACTATATCACATGATTGTACAACTACTATCTACAGACAGTTATATACTACATGTATCGACGAATCCGTTTGACTACAGATCTTCAAATGATGATTTGATTGATTAGGTTTTTTTTTTTGGTTTTTTTCTTAATCTGTACACACAGCATACGTTAACTAACTAACTATAATTTAAAATAGAAGATTTGTAAGAAAAAAAATTGATTAACAGTGACATGATTTTTTTTTATATGTACACAAATGAGTACTTGAGGAAGAGAATGTGGAATGAAGTGGGTGGAGACGTTTATGAAATTATAAAAGTTCTAAATCATAAATAAATCGTAGGACCATTTAATTATAATTTTTTTATGCATGTGGTGCCGTAATAGGAAGAAAGTAACTAGCGCCTCTAGTTACCTGCCCTCAAAAGGGTTGGGAATGCAAATGGATACATGTAACAAAAGATACCCTATCCTTTCAAAGTTATAAATGCCAAGTACTGAGTGTTTTGTAAAATATAGTAAAGAGGAGTACTTTGTGAAATATACATTTGATCTATTATTTTTTAGGTCTTTTTTATTAAATAATAATATAAATAAAGCCACAAGTACTATACAATTATACTTAGTAGTATAATAATACTATATAATACGTCATATTTATTCGGATACCCGTCAACGGGTTGAGACGGCTTCAACTTACTCAGCAGTTATATTACGTGAAAAACATCTCGAACAAACAGTTCGAATCAGATAATCCCCCGAGCAATACTTGACTTCTGGAATACATCCCGAATTACAAATTTATGTGGTTAAGAGGCGATCGGATAAAGCTCCTATTAAAGTAAGAATAAGATAAGAAAGTTAGTTATTTGGATCAGATAAAATGAAACATACTATTCCAGGGATATACAGGAAAGCGGGAAACCTTAACAGATCGTCAAGTGGATAAAGCATAAAATAATCGTATAACTGGAACGAGTTGGCAAGCAATGTATTTATTTAGTTGATAAATCTGTTACAACTATCAAAATATTTGTATCTGTACTTTTATATAATTCACTTTTTTTTTTTTTATGTTTTGATACCTTCTACGATTTAATGTTATTCGGCATATTAATTTCAAAACAAACATTACTCTCAACAATTTTATTTTTTATTTTTTTTATAAAATACATGAAGGGATCAAAATGTGATGTAAGTTATATTACAATGGCGTGATACAGTCTTGTGAAGACTACTCATTGATCGAACTCGAATAAAATTTCTAGAGTAAAAAATCACATCTTATTTTCAGACCCCATACGACGGTTATCATACATTGTAGAGAATGCAATGCTACGCTAGAAACGTAGGGTATTGATGATTAGGGAATTTATCATGGAAGCACGGATATATATATATATGTATATAAGTACCCTATATATTCTTATAATATTATACTACATATTGTTAATGAGGTGTAGATAGTTGATCGCAGAATACTAATTGGAGAAGATGGGGTGCGGTCACAAAGAACAATATATAAAACAAAAAAATATTTATTTATGCTGACGTTTCAACCTGAGTTTCAGGTCATCATCAGGGTGTCAAGGGAGAAGAAACTGATCAGTTTTAGCCTACCTTCTCTGCTTGACACCCTGATGATGACCTGAAACTCTGGTCGAAAAGTTGGCATAATATTTTTTTGTTTATTTCTGTTGTTCTTTGCTGACTGCACCCCCGACCATCTCCTCCAATTAATCAATTACTATATATTTTCTTCTATACTTTCGTATCTGTATTATATGTTGTCTTCTTATATTTCTTGTTACTCTGTAATTCCATTTAATAATTATGGCGGTTGTCTTGTTTTGTTCTTAGCACTGATGAAGACCTAAAATTATGGCCGAAACGTTGGCTGGATATATAAGTTATTAGTTATTTGGGTTCATCATTGAATGCACCCCCAATCATTTTTCCTCGTTCAAAATTTTTGGGTTAAATTCTCGAGTATCATAAAAGTCTTTTATATTAATAATATTTGTATATTACTCAAGCGCCTTCACTAGCACTACCGAAGGGAACGAAAATATTATTTATATAATATTTTTTGGCTATTCCTTACGAAATACAACCCCAGAGCGCACTCAAAGCGATTCATCATCTTTCAGGCCATTTATTGAATGACGGCTGCTCCCTCTGCACGTTTTCTCTATTTTCTGAGATATATTTTCTTTATTTGTTCAATAAAAATATGTTTAATAACAATTATCAGTTACAGTGCTAACAATAGTAGTTCTAGCAAGACGTAAATTAATAAATATAAAGGTATTAAGCAAGGTTAAATAATTCCATCTCAAATGAATATTTAAAAACCAATTGAAGATGTGTGCATGTAGATTTGAGGCAGCAATAAGCAATATACACTTTTAGAGGGTTTTTGTTTATTATGTAGTAAAATTTTATGTCAAAGATTAACTTCTATATAAAAAAAAAACAACAAACAATACTCCCAGAAGTTAATTTTTATTTTTAATAACAAAACAACGCATGGCTCGGAACAGTAATGACGCAATTATAAACTCTATCAAATTGACTTTATTTTGTTGGCGGGCTCAAAAAAGAATTTACAAACATCTAGAAAATCTATTTTCAATTTAATCTATGTAAAAATCAAGACAGATGTGGCTTAAGCCAGCACTAAAAAATCAATTTTACAGTTATGTCGTTATTGTTCCAGAGCAATAATATGTAAGATCTAAAATAATTTTAGAAAAATTTTCAAATACAACATTTTGGCTTCAAATCGAAAATATGTCGAACTGGGAAAGAAGAGATAAAAATAAATAGATTAAAATATTTAAGAATAATACGGAGTATTAATCAATGGGTTTTAAGATTTTTTTTTACACAGTTAAATATCATGTTCTTTTATTTAAAAAATATGTAAAGAAGTAGATTGAAGAAAATCGGAATTGAGAATTCAGCATCATCATTCAAAACTATCTTTCCTAATAAAAAATGAGGATGGTCTTTAAAGTTCAGTCATATTTAGGCTCAGAATTTTATTAGAATGTCTATTTCAGCCCTGCATTTTACTTTTAAATATCTAGAAACGTTTGAGAAATAACTTTAATGTGAATCAGTTATATATAATAACCTTGGCTACGTTTAGTGGCTACGTTAGATTCAAAATTCGTCCAGAGCTAGCAATGAATATCCCATGTATATAAATAAAGGTATTCATAACTAATTAGTTTTTTTAAAAATATTTTATAATGCCATAGATATAAAAACATTACACAAGTGGAATTATATGAAAAGTGGGGATGTAAGATCCTTAAGAATAACATTTTTAAAGAACAGTTTCAGGAGAATGGAAGATATCAAATAAACATTTAATTCCCAGTTATTTATTTCTTGAATTAAAAAATAACTTGATTATTTAAATTCAACATTCAACTTCTGGTTACTGGTTGGATGAACATTTCACCGCCGCTCTCTCTGTTTACGTTTAGCTCCAAGAAACAGAAATTCTTAAGTCGCGGATAATGTAGGATTAAAATGCATTCAAGTCCGTTGCTTTGGAAATTCTAAGAGGCTTGAAAGTCGGGGAAGAAACTTATTTTAAACAATGTTCTTATTGACTTACTTTACATAGAACACTCTAAAAAATAAGTTTTTCACTCAGTAGTTTATTAGTTTTAATTATTTACTAAAACCTGTTACAGCTCTTATAAAAATTCAGGTCTTACCATGAAAAAATAAATACAATTAAAAAGAAAATCCTGTGTAAATTTTATCATTATTTATTATTGATTATTTTGGAGCATAAAAATCCTATTCTACTCATAGTAAAACCTAATCAACCTGTTATAAAACCTACTCTGCCTATTTTACAGTCTACTAAAATGATTTTTCTAATTTTTACAATTTATCTATTCAGTCTCCCCATATTTCTTAACCCATTTTATTTATTTATTATTATTATTTTTTTTATAAATTTGTCCTTATGTAACGCCATAAAATTTATATTTTCATCTCAGTTTTGCCTCTCACCATGTTTTTCGGTACGATTGTATAAAATGTCAATTATTTAAACAAAGCTGCAATTATCCTTAGTTTACTAAAGGTTTAGTAGACAAATGCTGATGAAAAAAAAAAATCAAAATGAAACAAATTGGTAAAATAACATCGGAATCTAAGATTTATTGAATTTCAGAGTGGTTTTCTATTCTATTCTCTTTACAATAATAAAAATATAACAGCATGATCGTTTCCAGGTATCCAATACAATGATAAAGCCAGGTCTGATATAAGACTGCGAGGTCTGGGCTATATCAGGTACTCTTGGAAGCAGAATCGAGAAATTTAAAAGTAGAGTTCTCCGTAAAATACAGGAGCATATGGAATCAGGGCCTTAACAAATGGAGAAAAAATAACAATGAATTGCTTACAAAGATTGATCAGTCAAGATATGAAGGCAAGGAGGTTAAGGTGGGTGGGGCATGTCCCTCGAAGCAATCCATCAGGACGCCTCTACATAACAATGAATGCCAGTATGGTAGGCAAGTCACGGGGAGACCAGAAACTAGGTGGATAGACAAGACCAATAAAAATGCGAAAGAGTAAAACCAACAAATTGAAAAGCAGGAGCCCAAGACAGATGTGGAGGGCCGTCCTTGGCTCGAGTGTTTGAGGCGCAGATTTTTGTAACTTAGAAACTACGGCCGTCTTTTCGAATCCAGCCAGGAGGGGGGTCATATTTTTTCCGTTCTGTGGTGGTCCCTCGACTTGAAAACTTGACCCTTCACCGAGGTTGATTAGGTCTAAATAACCATTCTGTAGCTAGGTTTTCATTAAAAGTTTTTTCTCAGCAAAAAAAAAAGATGATAATTGATAAAACAGAAAAAAATAAAACTTCTTTGATAGATGAAAATTATGTTGAAACAATAAAATAAAACTTTAATGAGAAAATGAATGAAACTTAAAAAATACAGGTTGTTTGTAGAATTTTCAAAATAAAATTAACCTAAAGAGCTCTGGTTAAAAAGAAAAAAGCATTAATAAATAATAAGGGTAATATTAAAATATTGTACAGGGTAATTGCTATTATTACAATGTTATTAATAGCAATATTATTTCTACTATATTTGGGTTATAGAACAGAAATAATATATATTGGTCAGAGACTTGCATTGGTATAAATGTATAGCTATAAAGGTAGATGCAGATAAGTGGAATTGATGAGAGATAGTATAGATGGAGGTAAACAGATGAACATAAGTAGATAGACTGAATATAGATGAAAACTTGAGAAGAAATATGAAATAAAGGGTTAACTACACACACCTTAACTAGGTAAGATAAACACTGTTATCTCTAATCCAAAGAGGTTGCCACTGCAGTAGGTAGTAATTATCTCTGCTAGCAACAACTCACCTAAAGATTCTTATTGAAAAAAAAATTACAGAGTGTATGAGTTAAGGTGAGTTTGGAATTTATCAAATCGAGGAAATGGATAACACACTGCGCATAAAACATTGGCTTTTACTTGTGATAATGATATTTTTTGTTTTATCTTATTTTTCTTCTTTCATTGCCTTCCTAATTTCAAAGCTTCAAAGCATAATATTATTAAAGATACTTGTGACCATTTTGTATTCATCCCACGCGTCCACAGCCCTTTATTACTCATACCGCCGCCAAGAATATTTATGAGTGCCAGTATCTCATTTTAGAACTTTCATCATTCTCTACAATTTAAATCTCTCTCTTTCACTCTCCCTCTCTCCATCCACCTCTTTCGCATTTTGTACCTCTTTTCAATAGTTCAAACAACCTCGAAATTAACTTACATTACATACAAAAACGATTGACCCTAACTGAATATGAAGATGGTTGGGAGTGCGGTCTGAAAGGGGTAAAAAATAGTTTTCAATGATTTATTTGCCTACGTTTTTCTCCACATTATAGGGATTCATCAGCGCTAACAACGATATAAAACAACTAAAAACATCTTGATGAATGAGATGACAATAAAGTAAACTGAGGTGGGGATAAAAATAAAATATAAATATAAATGAAAAATTATACAAAAATAAACAAAAAGAAATAAAACTAAGATATTCAACAATAAGTATATGTAAATTACATTATGTAGCAACACATAAAAATAGAAAAGTAGATATAAGAGAAATGAAGAAAAATGTGTATGATTTTTTTTTTATTTCTTTAATATCTACTTACCTATTTTAACGTGTTATTACTTCTATAGTTCATTGTAGAGAGAGAGAGA
>NW_027111402.1:591969-600367 GCF_000696795.3 Halyomorpha halys
ACACATTCTGTTTGCGATAATCCTTTTTCATTATACGGTAATTCCAGAAATTATAACAGATATCTCCCTAAAAAGGAACCAAGATGTAAAAGTTTATAAATTAAGAGTATCCTTTTAAGAGAGGATGTGTTTGCTGTGATTATATAGACATAAGAGTCATAACATGAGGTAATTTCCTAATTGTTGGTTTGTTTTTTAATTGGAAAGCTTTTCCATTTTAAGTTATGAACTTTCCTTATAACCTGTTCATTATTAAAATTAAACTGTCTGATTCAGACAATATTAAAGTAATGAAACGTCTTGTGTGTACCTTTTAGGAAATTTCACAATAACATATATTGGCCAAAAACTGTGCGGCCGCACTTAATCATAACTTACATTAAAATTGTATATACATAATTTTAAGTACAACGATAAAAAAAGAAAATTAAAATAAATTAAAAACTAGCTAACTAAATGCATAAACAAAACCAAAAAGGTAGTTACAAATGATCTGTACTATTATAATATTGGATTAGATTGGTGAAGTGAAAAGTAGTTAAATATAAGGGTTTCCAGCGAGGGAAGGGTTGACACATGACTTATGTTAGAGGGAATGGAGTTCCAGTAATATGCAGCTAGGGTGAAAAATGATTTATTAAACGCAGCAGTTCGGTGAGGTGGAGGGTAGTCGTCAGATAAACAGGACCTGGTAGTACAGGATTGGATTGAGAATATGATTTACAGGCTTATAAGAATATAGGATATAGGATATACTCATGAAAACAAAATCAACCTCTCACTGATTAACTGATCCTTTTATCTCCAAAACGTGATATCTTTTAGTAATAGCTCCTGACATATGCCAAGTTTAAGTTATATCAATAGAAAAATCGTGGTCAAAGCTATAACAATGGCTAAAAAAAAATGGGGCTTTAATAAATATTAGGAGAGACTGAGGGAGATAGGGTGAGAATAAGGGAGATGTAGAGGGTAAGTGTTAATTAAAATCGTCCTTAGGGTAGGACACCCACAATTTATTAAAGAACACTAGAATTGTAAAATTAAAGTAATGACCTGGTTAAACATTTCAAAGATAATTTATCATGCCTTTACAAAATATTATTGAATTTTAGAATTAATTACTTCATTTTCCTTATAAAGCTTATCCAAGCTGGCTTAAGACTCCAAGATTAAGATACATAAGATATGCCGACAGCAGAATCTGAGTTTCGATAAGTTGTCAGTCAATTTTTAAATCCAAATTGTTAAAGAGGATAGCAAATAATGATAAAAAATCATATATATTATTATATATAATTATTGTTAATATATAATATTAATATTATGTATTATGAGACAGGAATCTATATTTAGAGTTACGTTTCAATTTTACGACTTATACACTAATTTATCCGAGGAAATTGTTATTTTCTTTCTCATGTATATAGAACTTGCTGACGTCTGTTTTCCATAATTTTCAGAGAAATACTTCCTAATGTCTGTTATGACGTAATATGATATTATATGTCACATTTTATAATACATATTTGTTACTTGTCAGAGTTCACTGACTTATCAATTGAACAACAAAGATTGACCTTATTATATTAAATATAGACGTAGAGTTTTTCCTCACTTATATTTCACACATTAAAGTAATTGAGCTTCTTCTTTAATTCCCACTAAGCTGGGAAAGAAAGAAGAATATTGGTTATTATATTTTAGTAAAACATACAGAAAAATTAATGTCCTTTAGATATTTAAAAAAAAAAAAAGAAGAGATAAATTGTAATTTTTTAGATAGGACAGTTTACGAGTAGATATGGTTACGGTGTACATTCATGGCGGCTATAAAAACATGGGCCTATGGAAAATATTTCATTTTGGTATATATTGAGTTTTCTTTTCTACACATCTCTGGAAAAAAAATGTTTATTATGTTGAGGTCTTAGTTGAAGCTTACAAAGATTATACCAGGCACTAATATATTTAAAACGCGTTGAAAAATGTGTTTTCAACAAAATATAAATAGAAAAAACCGCAAACTAAAATAGAAACAAATAATTTTAAATCACTTTCGGATTCTGAATAGTGGTTAGCTAAGGACATTTCAATTTTTTTTCTCCAGTTAATTGAAAACTATTCTATAACTTATTTTTTTTTTCTCTGGAGCATTAAATTCATTTATTAAACATCCATGGTATCATACTAAATCTGGACTATATATGTCATACCGTACTTGAAATTGCAAGACAAATGTGTGAGACAACAATGTGTTTATACAATCACAGTAATGTATATAAAAATTTATTAATAATTTCATAAATTCTTCGTGTATCCATAATTGAAAGAACTTTTAAGTTTAAGGTGAAGACTATAAGTTTGGTAAGTTTCTTAACTTCGTACACTGACTTAGGGTTAAATCGGCTTTAAACGTCTTAGAAACTTCCAACTTTTCTTTAATCAGATTTTCTTAATACATTAAAGTAAACACTAAAACATTACCTTCCGATATTTTGCGAATAAATCTTAAAGATTTATTAAAATATATTGTTTTTTTAAAATTTATTTGGCAGCTTTGTTTATTTATGAAGATGCTTATAAAAATAAAAAAAAAATATGATTGAGACCCTTTGCGCGTTAGAAGTGAACTTTTGTTCTAGAATTAGCTGACTGCTTAATTATTACAGGATGTATAAATTAATTAAATGATATATCTCTTTTATTTAATCAATATTTTATTTTTTGAACGAGAGGGCGTTTTCACTTTTCGTTTAGTCCAAGCAAATTTGCTGTACGGCGCCTAATGATTTTTCTCTTGAAAAACATAGGATTCTACATAGTTATTAAATAAAAGAGAAAACAGGTTTAAAAAAAGAACAAGCAATTTAAAATATAATCTTCACTCAACTGAGAGACTTCAGGTTGATTGAAATGAAAATCTGTTGTCCAGAGCCCAGATAAATCCTATCATCAAGCTGTCACTTGTTATGGGGAACCTTGGCAACCTGTCAGCAGGCAGATATGCAAATTTTATTCAACATTCTCTTTCTTTTTATCCTCAAATTTACCAAGTAAATGAAAGTTGGGATAGTAATCAACTGTTATTTTTTAATAGGAGCAGTTCCCTTATTGTGTTATTATTGTATTATTATAAGCAGAAATTGAAAAAAAAAAAAGGATTCAGTGGTAAGACTGTTTCCAAGGACCTGGATTCGAATCCACCTGTGGCAGACAATTATTTTATGTTTTACTGTAGCTGTGAGTCAGCCCTGTGGGTTCTGGAGTCACCCAGCCCCATGAAGTGAGTTCTCGTAATTAGATAAAAAACTAGTGATAGAGTGTGATCTAACTAATCTTTGCACAACCGTTGGTCTAGTAACAGTATTTACTTACAAAAGTAATATTTTTTTTTTTTTTTTCTCAATGCTTTCAGGTCCTGGAACACACGGAGGAACGTAATACAGCAGTATTAGGTTCCTCTTTTTTGTATAATACAGATCTTTAAAAACAAAGCAAAAATCTAGTTTTTTATCAACCTAAGTGTAGCTAAACACTTCTATTCAAACTTAAAATGCGTCCTATAACCTAATTACATTATTTCTTAATTAATTGAGATTTTAATATTTTTACACTTACAAAAACGGAGTAGCTCAAAAAATCCAACAAAAGGCAAAAATCAGTTATTTAACTAAAATTTTTACTACTTTAATGAAAACTATGAATAATTACTAATCGAAATCCGTGATTCAGCCAAGTATGGTTAGGGTAAATAGAAAATGGAAGCTGTATCAAAATATTAAAAAATTTATTTTTCTTTCAGAGCTCCATTTTTTAAAAACTACCTCCAACACTAAGAAACCTAATAGAAAATCATTTAAAGTAGAGTAAAATTGCTAAAATATGAACCCTCATAGAGCTATTTACGTTAAATAATATAAAGCATGGATGAACGCTTAAAACACTAATAATTATCGTTATTAATTGTCGCAATATATTATTTTTCTTTAATAAAATTAATGTTACTAATTTGTTATTTATTGTTCTATAAATATATTCTGTTAATTATAATTTGTTGTTAAAAAAAAATCATATGTCTCATAACCAGGGCCCTGTTTCATAATGAAAGCTAATAGTATTAGTTCATAGTACAAGTGTAGAAACTAGTGTTGTAATAATACTAATACTTATTTTTTTTCATGATAGGGATGACTATTAGTGATATTACAGAAATTAAAAAATACTAAAGTACAAGTTACTATTGTACAAGTCAGTGTAATTGAATTAAGATAAATCTATAAGACTAATCGTATTAGTTTGTACTTTATTATGAAACAGGGCGCTGAAGGTTCTTAAATTTGGGGGAAAAAAATAAATATTCTTATAAAATCATTGAAAAAGTAACAAAATGATCCTGTGCTGTTAGATTTGTCATATTGCTATGTGTCCGTCGAATAAAAATACAAGTACGTATGTGTTCAACTAATTTAATATTATACTTTGTGATCAAATCACCTATAACCTTCGTCGTAAACCTACCTACTGCCCTAAAGTATTCATTAATAATATTGCTCTTACCCCTATCGAACAAATCCACTACCTCAGACTAAATCTGCACAAACGACTAACCTGAAATCTTCACACAAGACTGAAAAGGCAGGAACTGCATGTCGATTTCGATTATCAGGACACTTATTAAACAAACGGTCTAAACTTGCAATTCATTACAAGAGAGTGATCTACATGACTGTAATCAGGCCAATCTGGACATACGGAGTTGATCATTGGGGATCCACTAAACCTTCGAATTCCTCTCCTATCCAATCCTTACAATTCAAAATCCTTTATGTTCCTTACTTTTTTAAAAATAAAATCATACATAAAGACCTTAAAGTTTTATGTTATTAATGTACATAAAATATGTAACCGATCTAGCCTGTATCAAATATCATTCCTTCCATTGTAAACTCCCGAACCATCCAAACCCACTACTTTCTAACCTTGCTTCCTCTTCCATTCCTGACAATACTCCGAGGCGCCTGAAAAAAAGATCCACAAGACCTGGTAATGTAAAATCCTCATTAGAGTGCAACCAGTGGGTAGTATCTATACGTCTGTATCACTCCATTATAACTTACAATTAAATTATTATGAACAGTTAAAATTTCAATAAAGATTAAAAAAAAAATCCTCAGTGAGAACAAAAGAGTATTCTTACTCTAGGATATGTGTATACATAAACTACATAAAATAGAAAGAGCTTTATAAATATTACAAATCCTGAAATTTCAGAATTATATTAAAAATAAAAAATAAAGTGGGAAAAGTTGTTTACAACTTTTGTCTCTCTAGAATGTATTTTGGTCACGTTCGAATAACACCCCAAACTAACAAACAGGGAACTAAGTCAAGTGACCCCTGAACTTCGGACCGTTCTCACTCGGATAATAGCATTCATTGGACAAGTTAAATTTAGGAATTCCTGAGATAATATTTACAGCCGTAGATCACTGGAAATACTAACAGATTTCAATGAAAGTTTGTGCAATTTTTCATTCAATATAATCAAATGAGCCGTGAAAAAAAAAATGAGAAATCCTATCGAAGTTATTATGATCGATTTACTAGCCAGTTTTGACGAACTTATTAACTGTGTCTCATTAATAAAGATTTTCCTCAAACTTTCTTTTTTGCATATCTTTTTTTTTGTTCTTTATTTTTAAAATGTGCTTTTACGTAATATTAGAGATATTCACTGATTTATGACTACAGAAGTATTTACAAAAATAATATAATGATAAAATTAAGATGCATATTTTATTTTTTCAAACAATCGGGCATGTCCCATCCAGTAATTCTTCCTATTATATTCCGGTCAGTAACCCAAGTAAATTTTTTTTTTACTAATAACTATTATTTATTAATAAATATTACAATACGCCACAACGTTATTGGGAAATATGTAATATATATAAACAGAAGGATAAATATTATGAACATAAGTAAACTATACACAAGGAGAAGAAAAAAAAAATCATTTGTCACATAAACACTACTATATACAATATTTAAACTATCGACCTGAAGTTCCCCGAGTTCACTCTATCCCCACATATGAGAAGTAAAGCGTCACTGGTAATGAGTCAGTGGAGGCTGAGTAAGTGCGCAAAAGCCACAAACACTCTCTGGAGCATTTAGTGGAGCATCTGATCACTAAAAAAATTTTAAAAAAAGAAAAAAAAAAGCCTGTTTATGCAGTTTAAAACTAAATAACTTTTTTTATTTTATGATTTCTAATCGAATAGTTGATGTTAAGATATGAAGTTACTTTACTTTATGGGTGTAATTCATACATTCATAGGTGTTTACATCAGGACCTGCTCGTGCTGTAATTCAGGTACCCCGATTGTATTTTAAAATTATAATTAAAGTAGCGTGGAACAAAGGGGTGGTTGAAAATGTGAGGCTCTCTGCTCATTGATGAACATCTATATATTTTTTAAGACCAAACAAAATCCCTTAGGAGGCAAAGAGGGTTAGTGTCTTAATTGAATAATTATTTTGATTATATAAGATAATAACAGATCATGGGGTGAACTCATATATTAGGACATTGCTTATCTGATGTGCGGCAAGGGGAGGCATCAGAAAATGAGACCCCCGACTCCGACTTTATTCAAATTCAAAAAAGAACCGGAAAATTCGGATTATGTAAATCCGACAATGGGTATAGGAAGGATTACGCCAAGAGGGGAGTAGGCCTTAGCCCATAACACACACATTAATAGATGAGTACTTCCATAAGTATGTTGGCAGTGAAATTCTTAAACAAGAAAAATAGCGTTAAAAAAAAAAAAGACCCTTGAATAAAATTCAATGTCACACATACATCAATTCAATCGTAGTTCCTGTCATTATCAATACTTGACCATCGCAATAAATCGAATAATGGAATGATTAAACAAAATGTCATTACATTACTACAGGAGAATAGTGGTTATGTTGCTAATATTAAAAATTTACATAACAATCACAGTTACTCCTGTTTCTCCGTTCATCCGCCTGTGGAAAGCGATTTCAAATTAGTATGCCTAAGACCATATGCAAATAACGGGCGATTTACTGGTCCTAATTTTCAATGAAAATAGGTAAGTACAATAAGAAATTATTTAAGGATACTTTACAACTGACCTTGCAGAAAAAGTGCAGCGAACCTTTTTCGTGCTAGCGTTGAAAACTAATAGTCCAAGAGCCCAAGAAGAGAGAGAGAAAAAAAAAGTTAAGCGAATATAAACATTGTCAACTGCATTAGAGTACATTAAAGTTCTTCAGTTTGGGTGCTAGTAGTTCCTGATCTATAGTTTGTCTTAAAACAACGATTTTTCCCGAACAAAGAGAGGTTAACTTTATTTTGGCGAATATCAGAGTAACTGTTACTACTCTCCTGACGACTACTTCTTAATTGAGAGCTAATAGACTTCTGTACGTCGTCCATAGGAGTTGGAGTTTCCATGATATTTGCTAAAATAAAGATTTTTCATAATTTAGAAAAGATATTGCTTTGTGAAAAAGTGTATCTCGAGAACTATTGAACTCGAAACAGCTCTATTAGGGCTCATATTAAAATATAAATATATTGCTATCTTAAACTATGCTTTATTACGTTTTATAATGTTGGTGGTTTTAGTGATGTGGATGAATAAACGTAAAATAAATTTTCTGTACCATTTTTCACCTTTTTTTATTTCCCCCTAACTATCGTGAACAGAGGATAAAATAAGTTGTTTATTTTTTCTTTAATTATTGGGATATTTAGTGCTCAACACGAAATGAAACAGACTAAAGACTGACCCAGCCCAGCCATCACTCAAAGTAATGTGAATTTCGGAATTGACTAAATCAACTGCCCAGTACATGCTACACAATGCCCCCTTCAACATTCAATGGACCCTAGCCAATGGACATATGACTTGCCAATAGTTCAATCGGTTCCGTTATAAGCAAGACAAGGATCAATGATGCACAACATGCAGCACTACAATAAAGCACATAACTTCCAAGAAACTACAAAGCACCAGCATTCCATACAGTTTCTAGGGTGGCCAACAACATTTGGATAAACCATGGTCTAACAAAACAGTTCCTGTCATCAAATATCTCATCATTTACAAAAGGAAAAGGACATAATAAACAATGTTTATAATTTACTAAATAATTCAAAAACACTATCCAAATTATAGTCTCAAAACATTTATTTCATTTACACGTCCAACGTTTCGGCCAATTCGGCCATCTTCAGGGACAATCTTAATTTACTATGAGACATATCATTTAACCATTTTAAAAAACTCCATACAGGCTATTCTGCCCAGGTCAAAACATTTATATCTAATATGTCAAAACTACATTAAAAATC
>NW_027111402.1:600928-603024 GCF_000696795.3 Halyomorpha halys
AAAATAGACAATAAACTTGCTATTTTTATCAAAACACTTTAATTTTCATAACTTGCCGAAAAGTATCAGATTTTATTTAAGGTACTGTCATGTTATCTTTATGCACAACTATGTAAATTAAGTACGGATGTTTCCAAAAAGAAACAATGTGTCTATAATTGACTATGGAATGGCCAACTTTCATTTCAGATAATGTAACAGTAAAAACGTAAATCCTCAAAAAACAACGTTGTTCAAGAATCAATCGACACCATAAAATCTGTAAGTATTAAACTCTGGAATTGTTTCAATGGAATGATAAATGAATAGGTCCGGGTGCGGTAAAAAAAAACAACTCAAATAGTAAATAATTATACTTGATTGAGCCAACGTTTCGCCCCACGTTGCAGGGCTTCATCAGGGCTAAAAAAGATACAAGATAGTTACAAAAAAGGAAAAAAAGAAAAAACATAAGAGGAAAATAACAGAGGTATAAAATGAAAAGTAAGATATAATAAGAAAAAATAAAGGTTGTGAATAGTAAATGAAAAGGGTAATAGTAACAGATAGATAAGAGAAGACATGTTAAAGAAAGTACAAATAAAGAGATGAAAAAATAAAAAAATAAAATAAAAATCAAGTGATGAGACAGAATGCATACCTGTTTTGACGGCAGTCAAAGACAGAGTGACGGTTTGTATTGGGAGGAGTGGGGATGGCAGTTATGCCACAATAACGAAAATA
This sequence comes from Halyomorpha halys, assembly GCF_000696795.3. Classification (NCBI taxonomy): domain Eukaryota; kingdom Metazoa; phylum Arthropoda; class Insecta; order Hemiptera; family Pentatomidae; genus Halyomorpha; species Halyomorpha halys. Next base: position 601,652 of record NW_027111402.1, read on the forward strand.
ATTTGTAAAGTAAACATAGTAAAAAAGTATTTAAATTAGGTGAACAATAAATGGTAATATACATAATAGGGGGAGAAGAGATATGCAACGTAGGGCGAAACGGTGGCTCAATAAAATAATATAATTATTTACTATTTGAGTTGTTTTTTTTTACCGCACCCGGACCATATTTTATTCATCTATACACACGGTCAATCAATAATCTTCTGGAATGGTAAATATTTTTAACGGAATCTCATAGGAAACTTATTTCTACTGAGGTACTTCTGGACCTCCTCTTGCAAAAATATAGAATGAAATATAAGTTCAAGAAAGAGGAATTGGTGGTTCTGCCGTTTGACCTTCGAGTGAACATTGAAGAGAAATCTATAAAAAAAAAAAAAAAAATTGAAAATCATGGTCCAGGAGGATAACATAGAAGAATGGATCTGGCGTTCGGTGATAAGAACCGGTTTGGAAATTCCCCATGGGACATGGGAGATTTTGAGCCGAGTTTCAAGGCTATGGCATGGAAACCGACCTCCCCATCGCGCCCCCCCCCCCTCAACGCCCTAGTCTTAGTGTTTCGGAGACTGCTGGCTATATCATCATGGTCTGCACCACACGTGAGGCATTATTGGCCTGTGTGAAATCTTCGACTTAACGTCTTCACGGAGAACAATTACCCTGAGCTAATATCTGAACAAAACTACTCTCTGCTGTGTACAAGGAGTTTTATACGGGTAGTAAACATTTGTTGTGGGAGCCCATTTTAATCTTTGTTGAAGATCTGTCCGAGAACGGCCATCAGGTAGAACAAGCGCTGACGAAGAATGAGGCCAAGACGACAATTAAATTGTTTTATTAGGAGCATTTCGATCTTAAGCATATATGTGTCTTACACTTGTATTGCTTAAAAGGCAACGAACTACGGGAAGGAATAAAACAGTTTACGGACAAGACAAAAACTTCATTTTGGTAAGGTAAAATCTCACTTTCGATAGATTTCAGGCCTCCACCCCCCCCCCAAACAAAATTTCCTGTTATTAAAAATTAAAATGTTTAATAATCAAATATCAGCAGATTGATCTAACAGGAAATGTTAGCTAAACAGGATATGATCAATAATTACGAAGTTAAATACTCATTAGCGTTTCCGTTTATCAGTTCCTAATTCAGACAGGATCAATGTTTGTCCAGGAAGACGTTTGGCATTGAAAGGGGGTATCACTGACAACTCATCTCAAGCCTAAATATTGAATGAACAAACACGAAACCCCGAAAACACGCGATATCCGCGTGAGCCCATGATGGGATGGTTACACTGGATAAGCGAAACCGAATGTTTCAGATGACACTTTATTGATGAGGATGCAATAGATTTTTCTTAAAAA
>NW_027111402.1:603159-613027 GCF_000696795.3 Halyomorpha halys
GAATTCAGACTTTTTTATCAGGGTTGAGTTGAGGGATTATCAGAGCACGGCGAAGTAAACCATACATTTTAACGATTAACTTCCCACTACGAAGGTTTCTAATTATTAGGCCAATTCATAAGTAACTACCGACGCAGTAGTAGAATTTATTGTTCGTATTCAAGTTTTTGTTTTCTCTGTGTAGGAGAGGCTTCAGTTAGCATCCAGGCATACATCCATACATACAGCAACCATTCTTATAATGCCATTCCGGCAAAACAAGATAAATCAAATAGCCGGTATATGTACATATCATTTTCTCTTGTATATCTTTGTCAATGTTTATTTTTTTTGTTCTAGGAGGTAAGAAAAAAAAGAAAAGAAAAAAGAAAAGGCTTCAGTTAGTCTTTTTTCAACTGTTTTGTGTGATATACGTTACGTTAAACTATTTTTTAAGCTCTGGAATGGAGGGTCAAAATCACATATTCGTTATGTAATGCTTTGGGAATTAAAAAAAGCAATGGTAGCTGAAAAAATATGCAGTGTATATGATGAAGGACTAGTAACTGATCGGGCATTTAGAAATTGGTTTATAAAATTCCGTTTTGGAAATACCACCTTAAAAGACGAATCTATGGCGGGACGTCCTTCCAACTTTTACGACATCCTTTTAAAGAGAAAATTGGAGCAAAATCCGTGTCAATCAACAAGAGGTAACGCAGAAAGGTTGAATACATCATAGGTACCTCACCATCCCAGTGAACGGGATAAAGAAGATCACATACCAATCGCCACAACTCTGCTCTCAAAGGTAAAAATTGAGCCTTTTTTAAACAGGATTGTAACAGGCAATAAAAAAATTGGTTACCTATGACAATATCGTCCGCAAAAGACAGTGGCTTCATAAGGACCACCCCTACCAGATCCGTAAGCAAGCATCCATGGCAAAAAAATTTTATTGCGTGTATGGTGAAATTGTAAAGGGATAAATCACAACGAGTTGTTGAAGTAAAATTAATAATTACTGCGGATAGATACGTTCAGCAGCCCTGCACTCGTCAATCGCGAAAACGTCATTCTTTTTCACGACAATGCGCGACAACGTACAGCAAGGCTGACTCAAGAAAAGATTCTTGAGTTTGCATGGTCTGCTTAACGCCCATCCATCTTGGTCCCTACATCCTGACACAGTACCTACCACCTTCTCCTACAAAACGTTTTGAATAAAAAAACCTTCAGTTCTGAAGAAGTCAGGCAGCCGAACACTTCTTTCAGTCCAAAACAACCACATTTTACTAGAAAGGAATTGATTAACTGCTAGGAAGATGGAAGAACTCATAACGAATGGGAGGTCCAAGCAACATATACTTTAGTAAAGATTTATTGTTAGAAATACTTTATTAGTTGATTATATTTTAGTTTATCCTTAAAAATAACTAATAACATAGTTTAGAAATACTCTAAAAAATAGAAAAAATTGTTGCGTTCATAAGGATGATTTTTGATTTCTATTTTTAGAGAGAAGCCCCGAGATATTCCTAAGTCCTACTTTTTCATCCATAATTGGGGATAAACTTGGTTCGGAGTTGAAATATTGTAAACAGGAATGATTATGTTATTTTACCTTTTCCTTCCTTATACACGGATATCTTTGACACGGATATATTTTCAACCTGCCAGTTATCCTCAATAGTTTACAATCTTTCTTTGAAAGTATTCTCTGTATTCTCTTTTTACTTTTCTGATTATTTTATTTGTCATTGATCTGGTGGCTTTGTATTTATACATGGATTTACAACAAAAATATAACATATTTTGAATATACATATTATTATTGATTTATTTGGTATATATACAATATAACTACATACCTAACGAAATACTTGAAACTAGAAAACAAATTGTACATATACATTAATATACACACAGGATTACTTTCAAAATTTAAATAATCAAGTTAGTTAATGTGTTTGAGATATCAAATGCGTGTAATATCAAAAGATGGACGACGCTAAAATAAATATGAGAAATATAAATAAATGTAAATTATTTAACTAATTTTATAATCTGTATTCATTGCATTTACCCCCTTTCATTTATAAACATTTGATAAAACATCTCTTGACGAAGCCGTTCTTAGAGCGCTCGTGCTGAATAAAGGCTATTAGGGATGAATGTTGTATGATTCATTTTATTCCTTATTATAGCACAAAACCCCGTCCCTCTTCAAAGAATAATTTATTGCATTTGGATTATGCTGAAAAGACCAAACCAACAATTTAATTCATGAGTAGGTGGAATAATAACTGTTAATGTTAATTAAGTAAAAACAACAAATGTTTCAGAGAGTTTGGAGGAGAAAACGGTAATTTAATTTCATGATTTGTATTGAAATAAAACTGTAAGAACATGGTAATGTTCCATGTTTGTTGCGGTATAAATTATCATAATATTGAAATATGTCTATTTCGATTTCATTCGTAAATATAAGTTAATTAATTTCTCATTTAGAGTTACTGGTAAGTCTCTCTTCATTCTATAGTTATAATATAATGGAACAAATAATAATGTTTAATTTTTTAAGGTTACGATTATTCAACATTGTTATTGTAATTGTGTTACCATTAACACTCATACGTTATAAGCAAATAATGTACAATAAACTAATTTTATATTTTATTTTGTGTAGTTACTCCAATTTGATAAACACATAACACACAACTAACAGCACTGATACTAAATATATAAAATACAATATAAACAATAAAATACATAAACTCCGTCACTCTGGAAGATTGGTGTCGAAATTGGAGGATTAAAGTAAATCACAACAAATCCTATCAACTCAACTTTACCCTTCGTCGTAAACCTACTGAGATCTCCACGGTTTCCTTTAATAATGTTGATCTTACACTTGTTGAACAAATATAACACAAACGACTAACTTGGAATCCCTACACAAGACTAAATAGAGAAGAAAATGCACGTCGATTCCGACTATTACAGTACTTATTAGACAAACGATCTAAACTTTCAATCCATTATAAAAGACTGATTTCCATGACTATAATAAGGCCTACCAGCAAGGGCGTGCCCAGGATCAGAACATACTGAATCAGAAAGTGACTTTTCAGCCAGGACAAGTTGAATGAAACCAAAATCTTAAGAATATTATATATAATTGTCACACTGCTTTATTAGTTATTACCATAAGTATTAGTAACAATCCAAAATCCTCAATGTTCCTTACTTTGTCAAAACAAAATCATCCATAAAGACCTTAATGTTCCACATGCAAACGATCTTGCCCGAACCCGATATCAATCCTTCCATTATAAATTCCTTAAATACTCAAACAAAGTATTTTGTAACCTTGCTTCCTTTTCCATTCCTGGCAATCTTCCGAGATGCCTGAAGATGGTCTCGATACCTTTTAATTTAGAAATGTTATTAGAGTGTTACTAATGGGTAGTTTCTCTACAAGTATGTGTATACCATTATAATCCAGCATAAAATTTAATAGATGTATTTTTATGTAAATACAGTGGTAAATGACAATAAAAAAAAAGAGGTAAACAGACTAAAAAACCTAGGCTTAATTTTCTCCATTTAGTTCTAGCCCCTATATTAATGCAAAACTTATGCGAGTTAATTGGCTATTACAGTTATAAGATGTGTAGAAAACTCAGTTTAATTCTTATAAGAAAATTTCTATGTATTTATCTTATTTTGTATTATGTACACTTTAGTGTTTAAAATACTTAGGGAAATTCCTTTTCTATCTAAAAAATAATAAAACTTCGGAACAGCATCGCCAGTATATAGTTGTTTTATTATTGACTAAGTCTCAAGATCCGTATATATTATATATTAATATTTATTATATATTATTATTTATATATATTTAAATTTCTATAAATTCTCCATGACATTGCAATACATATGTTGAACTCTATGAGGGAAGAATATATATACAGGTTTTCGAATCTAAAAGATCTTTTCTTCTTTCCCCCAGGGCCAGTGAAACGTTATATAAAGTTTTTTCGCTAGCCCTCCTCGCCCTTGGCCTTATAAGCTTTCGTCCGGAGCACTCCATCCCAGCGGTTTCTCTTTTTTAACATATAAATCTTTTTATCATATATTCTTTTATTCTAGCCCTCCTACGTTTGGGTTATTCATGTATGTCATATGAATTCAATAATCATTTATTACCTATCGATTATTGAAGATAACGTGCCGATCAAAGATACACATGTATACCATATATATCCAAAATCTAGAAAAAATAAAGAAGTACAATTTAATACTCATTTATTTTTTCCCCTTTATTAGTATCTTATTCAGTTACAGTCTCTGATTGACACCATCTTCTTTACAACTGCTGTAGTTCGGCTGTGTATATCCAGGAGCTTCTCCAGCCTCTATTCTCCCGCTTTGGTTTCATAGATATAACTGATCCATTAATGTTTTTCCTCCGTGAAAGAAATCAATGAAATGGACAAGGAAAGAAGTTTCCAATATAAATCACCTTCAGTGGGTTACATAATGCGACCACAGAGTATGGTAAGATAAAGATAATGGGGATACAGACTCAATGAAATAGTATGTACATCTTAGACTATTATATACAACCTATATCCTAGAGATTCCTTCGATATCTCTGTCCAACTACAAATCTTCAACTGATGCTTATCAGTGCCAGAGTATTTCTTAAATAAACAAATGAGGAACCTGTGGAAAAGAAAGGACCCTACTGCAGGGGATGTAGAGAAGACTAGGTGGTGACGTTCCCAGGAAGTGGATCTGCCTTCAGTTATACGAACGTAGAAAACCCAATCAAGCTCTAGAGGATGGACATTAATTTTAATATTAATATGGGCATTTAGTTAAATAAAATTCAACATGTGGTGCTATAGAAGGGAGAAAGAAGCTAGTGCTGCCATAGAAAGGGTAGGAGATGAGAGTGAAACACAAAACCCATAAAAGCTAGGTTGGACTATAATATAATGGAAGATTTATATATAGAATATAAAGATATAGAAGGGATAGAAGATATAGAGTATAAAATAAAAAAAATATTTTATGTGGTTTATAATTTTGATGTATAAATTTATTAGAATTTATGGTCAAAAGTAAAAAGGGTAAAATTCATTCATTGCTTTTTGCATAAGCAATTAGTAAAGTAACTACAACCTCATCGAAAAAAGTACAAGCACAATAAAATGCAACAATAATGTTCACCAGTACTCACCAATAGTAATAAGAAGGTACGACGGAGAGGGGAGTCTGGATATCACCCATTCCATGATATTACTCATTTTTTGGATCCTACTAATAACTTGCTCTATTTTACTAATTACTAATGATAATTTTGGGATGAAGTGAGTATTTTAACGCAAGAAAAAACATAATAAATAAATATAATTTAATTTAGTAACAGTTTTTATGTTTATATATTTAATACAAAAATTTGAAAGGCCTTCTAGGGTTTTTAAATTTTAGTTGATTTTTATCTTTACTTCAAAGGACTACCGACAGAAAAAATAATCCAATCAAACAGAATGTTTACATTTCGTCTGGTTCTAAACGACACGGATTAGCCGACCAAAAAGAAAGCCAGTAGAGCCAGGCGGTCTCCCTAAAAAAATAAATTCACAGTTCAATCTCAAAAAGAGAATCGAGAAATATTTGTTCAGTCCGAAATTCATCACAAAAACCTGCAAATCATTGATTAGTATCAAAAATACTTTCACGAAATCATAAAACTTGATTGATTTTATAATTCTCTCCAGCTCACTAAAGTTTGGAATTTCCAGTAAAAACGAATTTTAAAACGACTTTATATTGGCAAAAATTGGACTTGGTTTTTTAGATTTTTTTTATTACTTCCTTCCTGGTCATTTCTGAATTATGAGCAGACGAAAAGGGGGTTATCTACAGGTAATTAACCTATTAAAATCAGAGTGTAACAGATCAAATTTTCATTTTGCTAGACCGCCAAAAAATAAGTCAAACCCCACCTTAACTCTCATGGCTACAAACGGCCTTGACCCGTTTATCTGTAATTAAATTTATATTCAGGAATAATCAATCGAACGAATCAAATTTTCATGATTAAGGGAGTTTTCTCATTTTTTCTTGGCAACACACATTTCGAAACTGGCTCTTCTAATTTGATTCGAATATGAAAGGAAGGAACGAAGGTAGTGGAAATATGACAGTATGAATTTTATAAAATACCATCCTTGCTTAAATGCAAATCAATTTTTCTTGATATATCCATATTTCAAAAACATTTGTTTCAGATTTAAAAGAAATTTTAAGATCATCGTATTATTGGTATAAATATTTATACTTGATAGCAGTCGGGTAAAAACAGACTTGCTTATTTTATGAACCTTCGGACAATAATTTTTGGATTTCGCTACACTGCAACTTCAAGAAAATACAATTGTTTAGTTACAAATAATTTAAAAATAGCGTTCGTTGGGGTTCATTGCCATAGACAGTCTTTTTGTTTTTTTATTATTTATTCATAGTATTATTTCTTATATATTTTTTTAATTTTAAAAATTAAAACAGACTACTAACAAAATACAATTTTTTAGGTTTATATTAATTATATTGTATAGCATTTTGGTAAACGTCTTGAAACATTTTAAAGTTGTCTACGAAATCCACACATACATCATAAAATGTAGTTTGTTCTTAGCGTTAAGCATTATTAACACTTCGAATGTTTAGCTATTAAATACATGGTTTTGTAAGAACAGGTCAGACATTTTCACAAAAAGTTTATTAATTTGTTTTACTATATTTATATTTTCGCACAACATTTAATCATATTCAAATTACACTTTCACATATAGGAGGTAGAGGTAGAGGTAAATGTCACGTAAGTAATTAATTTCATTAAGTTGATTAACATCTATTAGTTAATAATCCATGAGTCAGATAAGATTGGTAATTAGATTCTGATGAAATGAATAGTTAGTTATATGCATACCATATACTTCAATATGTACATGGACAGATACGAGAATCAATGATTTAGAATTAAATGTACTTGGACCAATAAGTATTTAATAACTGATTATAAAAGATGGAACCTCGAGGTGAATTTTCATGATGAAAATTAGTAATTAAATTAGTGAATCTAAAATTAGTAGAGTTATATAATATGGGGGTTGAATGATTTTATGATTTTATGATGGGGATGAATGATTTTCCAAACAAAATTAACTCACCTCAATACATTAATTAAATATAATGCCACAAGAAACTAATATGAGTTAATAAACATAAACATATCATAAAGAAACTAAATGAGGTACCTCAACTAGGAAAAATAAACTTTAATATAAAGTCTGGTTTTGATTTTGGTACTTCAAATTTTTTAAAAATCAATATTGTAATTATATAAAATCTGAATATTGTCATAACAACCATTGAAACACGAAAACATTATTTTCTACTTTATTTAGTATGCTATATTGCAGTTTTTTTTAAATTTATATAGCTTATTTCATAAATATAGCCCCTTGATTTTTATTTTATTTTTTTGCAAATTTACAATTTAATCTCAAACTACGCATTAAAATTTAAGTTATATTTTTGCCGCGCAAAAAAGCAATTGGCTATTATTGTTTTTGCATGACGTTATTTCGACATGAACATACCTTAGGCTTATCAACTCAGTGCTAGTGTTATTTTAATTTTCTTTCGTTTTTGTTAGTTTTCTTTGTTGTTCTAGCAATTATTTATTATGAGCTATATCCCTCATCGCTTAATCAATAACAACTATAATAATAACAATGACCAATTACAGCTAAAAAATCAGTGTTTTTATGTCTAAATGACGTCAAATGTTGATGCCATGGCAGCTAGCGTTTTCGGCCTTTTGTTACACATAATATAAAGCTAAGTTTTTAAAACTAAAATTCTAAATTAATCCTGTGTCTATTAAATTAAAGGTACTTTATTTTATTTCGGCATGTAAGCCATACCAGACTTCTTCAATGATGGGAAGAGCTTATATAAACAGTTTGACCTCATTTAGAGAAAGTTGTAAAAATGTTTAAAATGGGTGATATGAAATGACTAAATGGTAAAATGTTATGTTGTCATTTTTTCACCTTAGCAAAGAAATGGTTTTTATTACATCTCAGACATGCACTAACCTTAGATGGGTGATTTCAGTTCAGTTTCTTTTATTTCTGGGTTAAGGCGTTCATACAAATACCATTTTGGGAGACTTGGTAAGAAGAAAGGGTGGCGGAAAAGTATTCAAAGTAAACCATAAGATGAAAAAAAACTAGCAAATATAGCAGAATGGTATAAATAGATATTAAAAATGACAAATATTCGATTTTAACAAATTAAAAAAAACGCACTAGTGTTTCAAAAAACGCAATTAGTGTTTCAGTTTTTAAAATCAAAACATTTAATGATAAAAATATAACATTGAACGGAAGAAAAAATAAATAAATAGAAAAATAATAATAAAATAAATAAATAAAATAAGAAATAAATTAAATAATAAATAACCAAACTAAAAAAAGGAAATATTTGGTATATTTGTTTATATAAGCAAAATTAAATAAAATATAAATGGCGTTGATGACCAATGAAGTTTGGCACCACTAAACAAAAACAAACAAAAAACTCTTGTCTGTTTCCGATGTTCCAGTTTCTCTAAGCTCCATTATTCAATTCTTTAATAATTTGTATTTATTATTGATAACAATGAGAACTGTTCATTTATTTGAAATAAGTAGGACGAAAGATGCTGTTAAAGGAAGCTTTATGAGAATGCGGAATTTAAGCCCAGTCACACTGATTCATTAAGAACACCTAGTTGATACTAAAAACCAGTTGTTTGTATATTGATTTCACAAGTTTAATTAAAATAGTTTGAAACGATTTTTGAGAAAATGACAAAATCGATGACTTAAAATGGCTGAGTGGTAAAATGTTAAGTTGAATAAATTGTTAGAGGACCTTAAAAAGGTTCATTTCTGTTATGAACTTATATTCGAAATTCTTCACGATCACCATACTTATTATATGTATTATAGTTGATACATAGGTGAGTGAAAATAAAAAATGACGACTAAATTGAATAAATGCAATAGCAATGATATAGATAACGAATTTCATATCATAATTAACTGATTAACATTTCAATAATAATATGCTCACATGCCAGTTTGATTTTATTGTATAACTTTTACGATTGCTTATTAAATGTTAGGTTGCTCATTTTGCATTAATTATTTTTCCTGAAACCTTACCTTTATGGTGCTAAAGTATAGTATAATGATCATATGATACCATTGTAGTGCTATTATTTTCATTTACCTGAAAAAAAAATAGTATGAACAAAATAGTATTGAATTTCAAAAATAAAATAACATAAATTCATGTATAAATGATTTTCTCTCTATTTATTATTAAAAGTTATATTCTTTCTACTATCTATTCAATTTCATATAAAAATGAATAAGTACCAATTTATTTATTAAGATTATTAATAAAAACCTATTTTGTCCCATTGTGGTTAACTATATCAAACGTTTTATATTCCTAATACATGAACATGTTATAATAGTTTATCGGTATGTAAAATAGACGTGAATAATAGGTCACAGTGTAAAATAAAAACTAAGCAATGATAATGGAAAGGGAAATAAATCTTACTTTGGCAGAATCCCAGGATATATTACTTATAAAAACACAACGGATATAAGTACAACTGCATATTTTATTTTGGATATCTTTTATAACGACTATTTTTAAAATATGTATTTTAAAGTTTTATTCGGAAAGAAACATTTTTTTTTATATTAAAGTTATATTTTACAATCCCTGTTTTAGACTTTTATTTTTA
>NW_027111402.1:613951-615239 GCF_000696795.3 Halyomorpha halys
AGAGAGAGAGAGAGAGAGAGAGAGAGAGAGAGAGAGAGGAGAGAGAGAGATTAATGAATACTTTTGTAACTAACAACATTGAACAACTCAAAAATTCTGAGTAAACTTGTAATCAGTTACTACAAGTATTTATACTAATCTTGCATAGGGTTGGGATGGTTTGATATGGCCTGAGATTGATATGGCGATTCCAAGTAAGTTGACCTACAGTAAAAAATGAAATGTTTTGAGTAGAAGTATTCTACATAGTAGTCAAAGATTTCGAGTAAAAATAAAGTAGTCGTACTCTTGTGCACTCTATCCAACTTTAATTATAAACACCTGTTCTGTCAGACAGTAGAATTAAATTGTCAAAAAAATCCAAGTACAAGGATATTATAAAGATTAGTAATATCAGTTATACACTTGAAAGATGTATTAAATATCGATATTTATAAGTTAGAAGAAGTTAACGCGATTGGAACTGCAGCTGGAAAATGTCTTGTATTATAACCTAAACTTTAATAAAGATGGAAAGAAGAAAGTGTGCAGGGACAGAAATTTTTCCTCATCAAATGCGATTAATATTGTAAGCAGACCTGAGGTAAGATGTCGACAATATTCTGGTTCGTTTGGATTTTCGAGGATAGTCTGTCCCCGTTAAAATGGATTCTCCCGTTTTGGGGGGATCTAAAGTAAACATCAGACAGAAAAAATAAACCCCTAATCAAAATTCACTAATTAAAACAATAAATGTTTTGTTACAGCCACCCTACACCTCCTGTAAATCACTCCATAGATTCTCTTTTTATTAATTTACAATGCATTTCCAATTCAGTCCACTAAAAGTACCCAGCTAGCTAAAAGTTGAGTAACGCCTGGCCTTAAATTGGAGGCGCCCTTCATATAATCGGTGAAGACAGAAGTCCCTCTTTTAAAACAGACGAGACGTAATAACATCAACAAGAAATCCAATTCTGTACCTGATGAAAACACAGCAAAGAGAAATGGAACATCAAGAACAAATGGCATTAATAATAGGAAATTGGTTGCAAGAAAGGAAAGACTAGGAGCTGCAAGTAGCTCTTGCAGCTTAATTCCCGGCAAGTTGTCTTGCTGTTTTTGCGGATCTGAAGAACGGTCGAGAGCTGACAAAAACCGTATCGTCGAGGGAACTTACTAAGTTCGTTTCTTAACTCTAGAACAGGTTGCTGAATTTAGCACTACTTCGAAGCATCTGGAATTCACAACTGAGTTCATATTTATAGAAATATATTCCTCTAGGCCAGACAGAAATATATATAATATA
>NW_027111402.1:617029-624331 GCF_000696795.3 Halyomorpha halys
AAACTTAAAGTCTCTAATATGAATAGAAAAATAAATAAATAAATTAAACATAATTAAACTAAGTAAAATAAATTAAATAACAAATAATAGAAATACTCTATACTAACTTTTTTCACATATATATTTCAACTCATTTCATGTGGTCAACATTTTTTTTTATTCTACACGAAGGCACAAATTTATTGGTATGTAATCACCATCCAATAAAACCATGAAAATCCCATACAGGGCTAATGATAGTAAAAATACATTGCCAAAACTTTATAAAATCTTTCTTTGAGACTGGTTAATATTGTTTAAATAAATAAAAGTGTATCCATTTTAGTCACAAAACATTTTTATTACATTTATAAGTCCGACATTTCAGCCATCCTCAAGTATAATCTTGGTATAATTTTAGAACTAAAACATTTTATAAAAACTACTTCATGCAGGCTATTCTGCCCATGTCATGTCTATTAGTCCTCAAATTACCCTAATTAGTCAAATTTTCCACATTAAAAATTAAAATTATTTATCACAGTTAATAGTAAAATTTATCACAACGTCGGACTTCTAAACGGAATAAAAATGTTTTGAGACTAAAATGGATAAAATTGTACTTATTTAAACAATCTTTCTTTTATCTTCTCTTGTTCTAGGCTCCTGGGACACATTTAGGGTAAGAATTCTCAGATACGTGTCTAATATTTTTCTTTCACTTGCCTAAATATGGAGTATATAGTATCGTGAAAAATTAGGAATTCAAGTTTCCGACGGAAATACTCGTTGAGATCCTCTGAATAGAAATAAACCAGTCTCGTAAACAGGCCTGTGTATAAACAGCATAGCTAAAAAACGAAAAGAAGTACGAAACTGGAATTGCCTATTAGAGCCGGGTATATGCCTGGAGGGTAACAGCACCTATTTCGACAAAACGGGGTGAACTGAGGTGCTACATTAAAGAATAGATTTAATCCCGGGATCAAGAGAGGAGTTGATATAAAAAAGTTCAAATATGAAATAAATTTTTTTTGTAAAATCTTAATATAAATAAAAATAGTAAAGTAATCGTGTTTTATAAGCAAACGATTCATTGCTGGTTCTTACAATATATGGTATATCGATCTTCGTTATCCAATCATAACGAGTTGTTACTAAATGGGTTATAAAGTAACGAAGATCAAGGTTACTAGGTCATAGCCAACTAACTGGAATAACGATTTCTTTGTTCTATGTCAGCTGCTTCTTAACTAGACCTGCTGCTGAGTTGCTATTTGATCTCTCTCACTAAGAACAGCTCGCAACTGTAACCTCCACCAATCTGCTGTATAATGAATGATAAAAAGAATATTAAATACCTTAGCGTGTTTCAACAAACATATCATCAGTCTTATATGTAATTTGTATTATAAATCTAGTCTAGAGAACTTCAACCCTAAATCTAATAGTATAAGGGCCGGGGGGAAAAAATGTCAGTTATTTCACCCCTATTTTAGATTCCATTAATGAAAACTGCGTATTTATGAAAATCGATGAGTCTTCCACGCACAGTTAGGGGAAATAAAAATTATGGCTGTTTTAAAAAGTAAAAAAAATTTTTATTCAGAGCTCTATATCTTTAAAACTTCTACAAACGGTAGAAAACACCTTTTAAAATAGAGTAAATTTGCTAAAATATGAGACATAATAAAGCTGTTCACGTTCAAGAGTTCAAGAGACATAGATTTTTAAAAAGCAACAGTTCATAAAAAAATTACTGATAAATCAGTAGTCAGTGAATTTATTTTGAGAAATGTATACCTCAAAAAACTATTCGACAAATAGATGTCTATATTAGCACTCAGATTAAGAGTAGTTTAATATTCTATTACGTAGTTATGATGTTTATCTTCGTAGGTGTACTAGTTTTTGTGATATTTGACAAAAGAAATTAACTTAATGTTAATTTCCAGTTTTTTAAATAATTTTTTTGATTTTTGAAAAATATAATTTCCAGTTTTTTAAATAATTTTTTTGATTTTTGAAAAATATATCTCTGGAACCATAGGACGTAAAAATAAAGGTAATTAACCTTACTATAATGTAGTTTATGTGATGATTCTTCGTAAGTATAGTAGTTTTTATGATCTGCACATATGAATGTAAATTTTGCATATGAAATTTTGTCCAAACAGCTGTTTTGCAAATATGAAAAATACTACTCCTACGAAGATAAACGATTCTATAGGACATAAAACTAACTTTCATTCGAGTACTAATAGACATCTGCATATTGAAAGGATTTTGAGATATATATTTCTCAAAATAAAATCACTAACTACTGGTTTATAAGTACATATTTCAGGAAATGATGCTTTTTAAAAATCTGTATTTCGATAACATTCGAACGTAAATAGTAAATAACAGCAATAATAAACAATATAAAAAAAATAGCAAATTACTGCACTTTAAATGATTTTCTGTAATGTTATCTAGAGTTGTTGGTCAGGATTGCGGTCAAAAAAGAACAAAATAGTTTTAAACTATTTGTTGTCCGACGTTTCCCCCCATTTTGTAGGGCGAAACGTCGGACAATAAATAGTTGAAAACTCGTTACCATCTTCTTCGTATTTTAAATTATACGGTCAACTATTAACATACATAATTTTTTTTTTTAACGTTTTGAAACAACCGCCTTTTTTTATTCCCCCTAGGTATACTTGGCAGACTCATCAATTTTGACAAGTAATTATACATAGTTTTCGTTAAAGTAATAACTAACTTTATTCTCCTCTTGGGCTCTCGTACTATAACCAATTTTATCTGTACCAACAGGGTCCAAAACCATTAATAACAGTTTTCAAAAATGTTCACAATTGCATAATTTTGGTTTTTTAAATTAACGAATAACCGTTATAAATAAATTTATAATCCAAAGTTATTGAAAAGCTTTATATAATAAGATATCCCATTAGACGTACCAATAATCCTGAGACAGAAAAAGTGTGCAAACTGTACTAGAAGTTTCTGAACTCCTTCTGAAAGTTTTTTTTTTATTAATTGTCTATGTTGTCTCTTCCAGTATTTTTTAAAAATTAAGAATACAATAATCAGAAATAAAACTTTTCTTCTAGACAACTTAGCTCAGTGCTAAAAATGAATATGACATTAGCCATTAATGTATTTATATTCTGATAAGTTCAAACAAATGTCCAGAAAAAAGTACTGCTATTTATTTACTGTAAGGATTTTAGAAGTATAAAGAAAGAATAATACTTTCAGAGACTTGAATTAAAATAAAAATGTCCCCATTAAAAAAGCCGCGAAGCACTCTCCTATAGTGTGGATTTATGCATATACATGAACACTAAAATATTTTTTGAATGCATGCATATTCATAAAGTTTTTCCTCTATATTGTTTATTTTGTTATCACCATTAAAAGCTACCCCTTAGAGGAATATTCAGTACAAGCGTACAAAACGAAACTTAAATGATCTTCTTAGAGTGCTACCAATGGGTAGTTTCTCTACACGCCTGTAACACTCCAATTTAACTTAGATCAGATTTACTAAATGTATTATAATGTACAGTTGTAAATAGCAATAAATAAATATTTTTAAAAAATGATCTTTAAAATCAAGTTAAAATTAATTGTATATAAAATTTAATGAAATTACAATCAATTTTTTTTAATATATATTCTTAGGAAAACGGGTCTCTTCAAAAATCCTCAGTTCTTTTGAATCTGAAGGAAGATAACATTAGTAGCTGAGAGCATCTGAATTAACGAGTAAATATATTTTTTTCTATATTCGCAAAGCAAGATTTTTTTGTTTTGATTTATAAGTAATCAAAGAATACCATTCAGATCGTATGTAGGAACTGTATTATAGAGTTGTCGAAGGCAATAGTGCAGCACTACGTAACATTGGAACAGAAGTGGAAACCATTAGAAACGCCAGATACTCCTCATCTACCAACAAGTAGAAAAAGTAATACAAGTGAATGGAGCAATGGAAAATTTTGATAGTGATGAATGAAATAATAATGTAGAACAAAAAAATTTTCTCGTGAATTTGGGATAAAGAAGTGATCTATTGTGAGTAGTCAAATGGCCAAATTTTCATTTTATAAAAGAAGAGCAGACACCATGCAATGCAAGAATCATAGAGGAATTACGTTACTTAAGTTAGAAATAATAAATGGTGTGTTAATAAGAGTGGAATATCCAACATTTTTGTGAAAAATAGGTTTAATTGTCAAACCATTGTGTTTTTGCCAACTGTTGGGTGTAAAAATTGTAATTATTTTGAAAATGTTCAGGATATATATTGATAAGAGAAGATTGCACTCGCTGGAATAAAGAATCAAACAGAAAGTCTAGGCGAGAAGAGGTCATCCTCAGCTGTCAGCATATCGGAGTTTTCACACGACTGCTTTTATATGGACTAGAAATATCTTAAGAGTAAAAACGGAGCAAATCAATAAAATAATAATATA
This sequence comes from Halyomorpha halys, assembly GCF_000696795.3. Lineage (NCBI taxonomy): Eukaryota > Metazoa > Arthropoda > Insecta > Hemiptera > Pentatomidae > Halyomorpha > Halyomorpha halys. The sequence goes on from NW_027111402.1 coordinate 621,493, forward strand.
CAATATTCTATTATTGTAATTCATTATTTATTACATAGATACTGGGTACAAGAAGGGTACTGCATGGTCGGAAGAGAGGAAGCAAAGACACGCAGAAATGATGAGAAGATACTAGGAGAGAAGAGGGGAGAAAGTGAGAAGGAAAAAGTAATGATATTCGCGTGGTCTTGAAAGGCCGTTTTAAAAAAAAAAAAAAATTCGTTCATAATAGAAAAATTATAAATTTTATTAATAATAAAACAGCTAAAAAGTATCCACGTTACTCTTAACAGTTTATTTTAATTCTCTAACGTTTCGGCCTTTATGGCATTATCAATCATTGACTTGTCATAATACATTTTAAAAAAAGTCTTTCCCTTGCAGGCTGATTACCAATGCCATGTAATGTAAAAACATACAACTATTCTTTTAAAAAGCTATTAAAAATAAATTCAGTTAAACATAATGAAAAGCTGTATTTTTGCAGGTAGTTAAAACATAATGAAAAAAAGAAACATTATATTTTATTTATTGATTTCATAATTCTGCGTTTATGTATATTTTGATTAATAATCCATTATTGCCAATAGTACAGTTATCAAAAAAGAATCTTTTCAAGTCCCTTGAAACTTATGTATATAAAACAAAACTTATATGTAAATAAAATAAAAATATGTTCTCTGATACAATAAAAAGAACAGAGACATTAGAAATTGAACATAAAGAAAAATATTAAAAAGGTTGTTTAATATAATTAATGTGAAGAAAACATTATTTTAATGATGTAAGAAAGTGTAGATATTTTATTTGATAATTCTAAATTAAAAATCATTTAATATTTATAAATAATTCTTTTGAAATACAGGATTATTAGACGTTTGTATTGATATAATAGAGCATTTCGTGGATAAATAACATTTATCAAATCATTCAAATAAGTGGACTAAGTGTTTATAGTTTTTGGTTTGTAAATTAAAATATTGTGAATATTTGAAAGTGAAAATAATTTTTGTTAAGACCCCGGAACAATGGAGTCTAAAACAATGGACAAAATTGACGATATTTTGCAGCAGTGAAAATTTGTGAAACATGTTGTTTTACCTAGACAGATTGGATTATGTTTTGGAAGACTTTAAAAATAATCAGTAATTATTTTAAAATGTAAAAAAAAAACATGTGATGTTTAAGAAGATTTTTAATTATTTTGTTTCTGTATTAATAGCCTGTGCCACACACTGATCAAGTGGACGTCTGCTCATGAGATAACATTTAGATAAGACGTGTCTGAAGTTATCAAAGAAAATTATTTTATTTTAAAAAGTTATAAAAGTATTATTTAAATGAGTGTGGTGTATTTTTAAAAAACAATCATAATCAAACATAAATCGAAATAAATCATCCATCAACAGTGAACATCAGCCACACCTCAATCACCAATTATTTGATACAATTTTATTTAATATATTTTAATGACCAAATTTTGTTCTTTAAATTATTTTTCATTTGTTTATATTAGAAATTACACTCTTATATAAATAAAAAATTATGTCTCCTATGATCGAATATTCCGCACTTTTCTAATAATAATTTTAATATTTGATTTTCAATTTAATATAATATATTGAATTAATAAAAAAATTGTAGTCAGATAAGTTTATTATGCATTGTTTCTGGAGTAACCTATTAATTAATTAATATCAATAGTAACATTAGAAAGTTTTTTAAAAACATAAGCATATAAAATTTACGTCATTACTGAAAGTTTAAAAAAAATAATTTATAAATTTCCGAATCCTTTAAGAGTCAGGTAAAAAAAATATACGAAAGCTCCCCCTTTTCTTTATTTTTTTTTTCTGGCTCACACCGCTTCGTGACGAAACCCATAACTCTAAGTCAACACCGAAGGGAATATTCCCTAATTTATTGGGTTCGTTTGCGTTAGTGGGATAAGCCATCAAAATATTTATTCAAGTCAAAAGTATCGGACGGAAAAGCTTCATGTTGGGTTATTCAATTAAAAACTCTATTTATATATAACTGTTCATCCTAAAATTTAAAAGTTAAATAAGGTAAATGAAATTAAAAGTTTATCAAATTTATCTGAAAATGGGTATTTATATTCCTTATGAAGAATTTAGAGCCTAGTACTTCCTCATAATATATATCTCATATTTAGGTAAGGGAAATTAAAAAGAAGATATAACAATAAAAAAAGTCCGAATTTTTATACAATAAAAATATATAAAATGTGTCCATAAAAATATTTTAATACACAATAGGACAGCTAAAATATAATAATATGCCTACAAAAGGTCCTAAATAAAGAAAATATAGCAGAAGAGATAACAGATTTAAACGATAATTACTTTTTTTTTTAAATCAAAATATCTATATGTAAATAAAAAGCGTAATAAATTTATCAATGGAAAACATAAAACACACATGCTTTCTCAACTAATATATCTGAATAATAAAAGCTTAAATAAGTTGTAAAACAAAAACAATAATTGGACGTAAAAAGAATAATTAATTGATGTTATTAAGACAAACAAAAATTAATATAAAAATAATTTAAATGAAAAAGAAACCGAGAAATTTACACAAATTTAAATGTAAATAAACAAGAAAATATTGGTAAAAATTATTTAAAATATGAATATTTTTTACATTGTGAGTAGTCAAATGGCCAAATTTTCATTTTATAAAAGAAGAGCAGACACCATGCAATGCAAGAATCATAGAGGAATCACTTTACTTAAGTTAGAAATAATAAATGGTGTGTTAATAAGAGTGGAATATCCAACATTTTTGTGAAAAATAGGTTTAATTGTCAAACCATTGTGTTTTTGCCAACTGTTGG
>NW_027111402.1:624430-627471 GCF_000696795.3 Halyomorpha halys
AATATATATATAAAGAGAAGATGGTTGGGGGTGCGGTCAGAAACACACATAAGTTTTTTCAACTTCAAAGTGATGGATTTAGCTTTTTCAATTTTCTGCCCTGATGAAGGCTAGAAATTCTAGCCGAAACGTTGGCACTATTAAATAAGATTTTTCAACTTATTTGTGTTAGTTTCTGACTGCCCCCCTTAACTTCTTCCCCTCATATGAATATTTTGTTACAGATCTTGATTAAGTAAGCATTTGAGGGCAATTTAATAATCATATTATTAATAAATAGGCGTTCTTACAGTTATTTTATTTCTCTTAGCAAGCAGATTAAAATCGTAATGCGTTATAATTTTGCAGACACAGTCATTGGTTAGGTGACTTCAAGAAACAATACATGGTTAAGTTACATGCGTAACAAAAGAAAAATAACTATATAACTTCTTTGTATTAACATGTTGATCTGTCTGTGATTTTCTTTTTCTTAAAAAATGATTTCAACAAAAGTTGCAATAAATATTTTTTCCATCAGTGGTAAAAACCGTGATATCTTTGGTTTTGGTTGAATTTGAGGAGTCTAATGTTTAAAACTGACTCCATGGAGATTTGGAATTTCGGGAAACAAAAAAAATTCATTGCTAAAGGTAGCATTCATTATATTGTTTGTTGTATTAATAACTAAATTATTATGAGGTATTTATTGTTAACCGCAGATTCAAAACGAGAAGAAGATGGTCAGGGGTACTGTCAGTAATGATATACAAATAAGTAAAACGTATTTATTTGTGTCGACGTTTCGACCTGAATTTCAGGCATTCATCAGAGCTGAAAAACAAAATCGATATAACCACTTTAAGTCAGAGGAAAAATAAAATAATAACAAACAAGGAATATATATTTGTCGTGTTTGTTTTTATTATCTTATTTGTTTCCGTGAATTCCGTTTGAATTTAATTATTGACAAATATTAAAATCTGGCACACAGTTTTTGGGTAATAAGTTATAGTGACATCTGATCACATTAAACTATTTTTTTTAATAATCTATTTATTGTTATTTAAAACTGTATACATACATACACATCTAGTAAATTTGCTGAAAGTGATATTATGACATGATACAAACATGTGGAGAATCTACCCATTGATAGACACCAAAAACATTTCTAAAGGAGAAGATCTCGAGACCATCTTCTTTTCAGACGCCTAGAAGGATTATTAGGTAGTGAAGGAGAAGCCAGGTTAGAACCGAGTTGGTTTGGGTGGTTAGGAAGTTTATCATGTAAGGATTGGTATCTGGTTCTGGCCTAATCGGCGACATATGAGACATTGAGGTCCTGATGGATGATTTGATTTGTAATAAAGTAAAAATTAATATTACTTTTCGATTGTACTTTAATATTTTTATTGTAATTGAAATGGACTAAACATGCATTTATAATAAAAAAGCATGTGCACCGTATTCCGCACAACGATCCGTAAAAATTTTTGATCGGCTTAAAAATAACAAAAAAAAAACACGAATAGAATGTGCAACTGCATAAAAAACCGTACCTTGCTCATAAGTAATTAAAACAAAACAGAAAATAACAGAACAATTAAAGAAAATAAGTCTCTCTAATTAGATTCTGCAACCTTCTTACAGCAGAAAAAAAAACTAATTTGTTCCAACTGGCTTGTTCTTCGATCTGTTTCCATTTTGTGTCTGTTGATTTTAGAAGATGTCCTTAACTTTAATTTTCGGTTACATCATCATTATGAATTAAATTAAGAACAAAAAAGTAGACAATTGTACAAAAAAAAATCATAATGCCTGCCTATTAATCAGATAATACTTTGACGAATCTTATTTTTAAAATACCGCCTCTGTGTTTTATTTTTTCTTGAAAATATCATCAGAGAAAAGAAATTATACAGATTTCTTTATCCTTTATAAGCGGCTTCACACCGGTAAATGTATATTCTACTTCAACAATCTCTCTTTTCATTTTTAAGTAGGTGAAAATAACAAGCTTATAGCAAAACCATTTTAGCTTCTATAATTTTTTTTTCATCTTATAATGTGTGATACCGTTAAAGATGATATAAATAATAAACAGCATTTAAGGTAGAATAATTGTAATTTCTCCAAGGTATTAGGATCCTTTACTAACAAAGTGAATGAAGAAAAATATTGAATATTTGGTAATTAATGATTTTTAGTGTGACTAATTGTTTTCTTTCGGCAGGAAAAGTTAAAATAAAAAACATCGAGCTCGTTTAAAAAATCATATTTAGCCAACCATCGAAATGTCTATGTGCACCAAATAATAATTTATAATATAACATGTTATGTTACATAATATACATAACATGTTATATTAATAAATATTACATATATGCTTTTTCGAACATTATTATAATAGCATAAGTACAAGTTATAACAATCCAATACAAACAATACTAAACATAATTCGAAATAAAAATATTACCAGTACAAACGAATTAAATTAGACGTCTATTAAACTCAGCAATGAAAAACAATAGAAAAAATAATGATAGAAACACTTGCTACATACTATAAAATACCAGATGGGTGGCATAATCCTACTCTTCTTAAAATCAAAAATAAACCCAAAAAATTATGGATTAGCCACTCCCTTGGGCCTTAGGTTTACGTTAATATTAATTAGGAATGTCTGTTATTGTATTGTAAATGAAAACAAAAGGCATTAACCGACTGAGTCTACTCCTTTGCCACGCCCATTGATTATAAGGCTCGTCTTTTTGGCTTCACTTTTCCTATCAGCATAGCCACTCAATTATGCATCTTCCACTAAGGAAAATAGCAAACTCTCATAAACATTACACATAGTTATAACACCACTCACGGTTGTGACATAGTGTAACCAACCTTTACATACATTTTATAAATTATTAACCAACGATAATGAATTCTCATCATTGAATCTTAAATAATGTATTAAAAAAGTCTGAGTGATTAATTGTTTACAAATGAAAATAAAGTACTAAATAGATAGGTTTATATTTACATTGTTACATTACATTACATTG
>NW_027111402.1:628108-629449 GCF_000696795.3 Halyomorpha halys
CTATTCAATAATATTTTATTTAATTCTTCCTAAAAATTATGGTTCAATTTCTACCAAAATTATGAATCATAAATTGGCTTTAAAAATTTACTTATTTAGAATTAAATTATATATTTATAGATATCCAACAATTTAACTTAATTATTGTTAGTAAATCAACTCATCTCAAATGAATCGTGCGATTGCCAAACCATATAATTTAATTAATTCCATCTATATAATTAATTTGAATTGAATAAGTCCCATCGAAATTACTAGTGGCAATTAAGTAAATTATTTCAAATATCTCCATCTTCAGTATTATCAATTTCATAGAATCAGTATTAATTATAATTATCATGGTTATATAATGATACATAATTTACAAATTAGATTATACTTTCTTGTAAATGTTATTAATAAATTTAGAATGACCTGAATGGCACTATCTGAAATAATGATTTGTAAATACGATACCTATGAGAAATATAAAAATATCTATATATTTAACTTTCTAATTTAATTAAATTAAGATGGAACATCAACTGGTCAATTTTTATAAGGAATCCATAAAATATTAGTTTTCTCTGCGTGAACATTAGATGTTTCCTTCCTATCTTTGATCCATTCGAAATATAAGCGATATCAAGATCATCAAAAGTCTATTCAACAAAAACGATTGATAAAACTACACACTTTATAATGGCTATCTTTAAGTAACAGTTTACTTAATAAGTAATTACGTTACCTTAATGAAAAATATCACTTCAGTTTTATAGTTGATATTCAACTACCAATAAAGTTATATCAACCTGAAATTGCACTTAATGAGACCACATAGTTACGACGTACATATTTTTGCGGACTACGAATTTTTTATAGGAACCCGAGAGTATGAATATGATGAAACTTGAAAATTGGAAATAAGTTAAGCCGTTATCTCAATCAGTTAACTATTTAACTTTATCGCATAAAATTATTAAGCGTATCTATCAGAATTAATTTTCACAATATTCAGTGGTGAAAATACAGTAGTACTTTACAAAATGAAGGTGATATTCAATTTGTAAATAATGGCGAAGCTCAAAGAAATAATACCCTAAGTATGTACAGGAAATACTAACTGATTCAAGCTAATACTAACCCAGTATTGCCCAGATAGTATTGAAGTAAACTTTGAACATTACTGGCTTAAAAAAAAAAAAAAGAGTAGGATCAGTCTAATACTCTCTCTCTCACTCTCTCTCTCTCTCTCTCTATATATATATAATAAAGTAAAAATTAATATTACTTTTCGATTGTACTTTAATATTTTTATTGTAATTGAAATGGACTAAACATGCATTTATAATAAAAAAGCAT